>NW_015378202.1:0-67107 GCF_001204775.2 Aspergillus nomiae NRRL 13137 | reverse complement strand
CGGCAATTGAAAACACCGTAGAGGACCATACTGGGCCGTCTAGATTGCAGGATTTCCTATACTGGCGTACTACGTCTGTGGCTGCGAAAAGTGAGGCCCAGTCGTATCGATTCGCCAACCACTCAGTCTCGCGCCCACGCCTCTATTTCCATGGCCTTGATGTATCGATACCAATCTCACAATAGGACACGCTCAGTGATATGGAGGTTCTGTATACATATACTAGAACATATAAATCAAGCCGTATATTCCCTAGATATCAGTGTCAAACTAGCTTCAGCAGTATCAAGCTTAAAATCAATACACCCCAAGGCTTTGCTTACCGGGCTTTTCTTGAATCCTTTCCGCTTTGTCCACTATGAGTCCATACAAAACCTCCGAGGGTTTCAATACCGCCCTAGGAGCCGGCTTGAACAGTACATGGTCTGGGGCGGATGCCATCCATGGCGTTGTTAATGCTGGGGTTAGGATCGAAGGTGCTGTTGCTGAGCACCAGGTATATATCTCTATTCTAGTTATTCTCTATTAGAGTCTCGCTGACGAGGACGCAGTGGACCAAAGCGAGAGTCAACGAACAGCTGCAGAGAGCGCAGTACCCGGACGGTAAACCTAGGGTTGATCACTCGGCGCAGTATCAGGCTGCAAACCCAGTATGTATCCATTTTCCTGGATGGTCCCAAGCTAGGCTAATCTAATTTGATAGACTCTGAGCAACCTCGGAAATGATCAGCAACTTTATAATCGTGTTAATGGGGTATGTAATCTATTGTCTCGTTCCCTACTACAAGGTCATAGAAGCTCACAATTTTGCTTTAGCAGCGTTAGGGACATCACTGAGCCCTAGATGTGCAAGTATGTCTATTTTGGATAAGCTCGTGATTTGATTTTATGAAGGATGCTTTTTGTTTTTCCGTAATACGATGGATATATACTAGGGTGACTATCAGACCGCACATAATGAATGACATTATTTGGTTATTATATCGTTTCTCAGTTGGCAGTAAGCTAGCGGTACAAAGTCATATCGATGTAGCAATAAACACTCCTACAGCATTGTGCAGACTAAATTAAACTAGACAGTGCCCATGTCTGCAGCGATTCCTTTTGCTTTTTGCTGAAGCTTGCGCATGAACGCCTCAGAATAGGCTGCGCCCTTGCGGCACTAGCCGTCCCACTTGTCGCGAAATTTTTAAAAGATCAGACAGGTGACGACAAAGAGCCCAGGATTCGAAGAGGCCCAGTGCGTGCCCAGGCTGTCATACATATAGGGGAGAAATAGAGGCAAAGCGGCCCGCGTTATGCGGTAATACTGGCCATGAGATGAAAGGAATGGTCATCGAACCAAAATAAACTCACAAAAAGTGCGATGGACGCAATTACGAACGACAGGTTCAGTGAAATTCCACTCTTGTCAATACCAATTTACTGCGATATGTCCTACCATTGGTTCTGGAAAGTGTCTGAGAAAAGGAGCGGCAGCGAAGAGACTCTCTGCAATGCCTCTGCGCGGAAAACATATCCGCAATGACACCACGAGCCACGATGATGCCTAAACGCTCAGGTATGTGTCATCGACCTACCTCCAAAATGGAAATGAGCCCTCCATCGCTCTAAAACCCTTGACTATGTGGTAGTTCGTAAAGGACCGTCCACTCTGAGTCTTGGCTATGATACACGACTTTCTGTAGACGAATGTAGTGTGGTAGTGCAGCAGGCGGTAATGTATGCATTCCAGACTAGTTAATAATCTGGGGAATACTGAGCAGCCTTAGGAATAATCAGTAGCACTATAATTATACAAAGAAGTAGCTTGATGTTACTATTATCCAATATTAAGTTCCGGGGAAGTATAATATTATTTGAGGAATGTCAGCAATGTGATTGAACACAGGGTTGGCTGAACATACTGAAAGTATAAATCTGCCTCTTTTAAATAGTCATGTGCTCAGATTATATGGAGAATGCCCTTTACTTCTTTGGTGCATGCATAATAACTAAGATAACTATCAGGTTACAAGTATGGAATGATACTATTTGTCTATCAAATCATTCCTTGGATGAGAAATACATCAGCGGTACTAAGTCGGTGATGCATTACGGCAGTTCCCTTCATTTGTTGCCATATTCCGCCGATAATTCAATCACTCCAAATACGTAGATCACTGAAGCTGCTTAAATTGCTTGAATTGCTCGCTTGGTTTGCTTAAGATGCAGGGGCCTAACTGGCCAAGACTCGATCACCCAGTGCCTTTGAATATAAACGTAAGGTCAGACCCCTTGCCGTTCAATAGCAATGATCCTCCTCGACTCCAGACACCTGCCACGAGTGCGGGAATGTCAAAGAATTGGCGCCCGCTGTCGATCCCCGTATGCTCAGCGAGTGAGAGCGTCAACAGATCAGAAACAGGCGAAGCTACTTACTCGATGTAGGAAGTCCATTCTCAAAAGATTGGCCAAAGCGGACTGATCGGCAAACCGTACTTTTGTGCTGCTTCCAATACACTAGCGAGACGTATCTGGATATTTTTATAACCTTATTACTGGATTCCCCTTATCCTTGTTCAATAATGTATAATAAATATGACCGGTCATGGTGGTGAGTTATAAGGACTCAGCTGTCCCCAATGACTTCCTCTTGCATATGTGACATGTATCGTAATATCTAGAAAGGGTCTTTGATTGTGTTGGGTAAGGGTATGCGATATCTGTGAGTTTCATAAACCATACTGATATCCAGAGTTCATCTGTCGGATATGACAGACGCTTGTGTCGCTTCAGCTTTCTCCATAATTTTCTCGCACGGTGTCCAATAGTTATGTCAACACACCTCACACTCCACCCATAATGCTACATGGTAGAAGCAATGCGGTTGCTGCCGTTCCGGCTGTGCTAGGGACTCTATCATTCGTAACAGCCTGTTTCCGATGTTATGTATGCATCAAGATGGTCAAGAATTTTGGATGGGATGATGGTCTAATGGCCGTGGCCGCCGTGAGTTTTCAGCACAGTCTTTTTTTTATCAATATCTAATCAGCCAAAATCATGTGTTCAATTTAGGGTTTGCCTTGGTTGGAATCACTGGACGAATATATGGCATTGGTCAGAAGACAGATTATTTCCATGATCGGATTGACAACTTCCGACAGGCTATGCTAGTGAGTATATTGTGGGTTTTGTATGATATCTAAAGTCTAATGACCTATATACTCAGTGCTGATGGATCGGCCAACTCTATTCTGTTGCAGCTATAGCCATGAGGGTAGCAATCTGCCTTACGCTACTTCCTTTCACTGGTTTCCAGAGGATTTATTCCGCTATCCTCTATACGGTTATAGTGTTTACCATTGTTGCAGGACTCTTGAATCTCGCTGTTGGCATTTTCCAATGCTTGCCCCTTTCGTATTACTGGGACCGATTGACAGCCCCGGGCAAATGTCATGATGATCTCGAGATGTTGGTTGTCTACATTAATAGCAGTGCAGCTATCGTGTGCGACCTTGTTATCGGTATTCTACCTACAATTCTGCTGCGAGATCTCAAGAAAGTTAGTCGCGGTACCAGGGTTGGAATTGTTGTCCTTCTTGGACTTGGCTGGCTGTTAGTTGATATCCTCGGTGCTTCTACTGGATCATCACTGATCAGTAATCATTCTAGTGCAATTACAGCTGTCATCGTCCGACTGCCCTGTGTACGCCTGTTGTCCAAGACAAATTTTCTATGTAAGGACTCTGGTCACTACTTTGTTCGAAATCTAACAGGAGAAACTAGATGACTCAACCGGGGTAGCAGTATGGTCCGACGTAGAAACAGGCCTAGGAATCACAGCTGGGAGCCTTGCAGTCATGCGACCTGCATTCTCATTCCTCACTAGATCTAAAGAAAGTGATGCCCATGATAAGTTAGAAAGCTCTACGCTTCCCAGCTTCGCGCGTGAACTCGAACCCGATTGAATTCCGTTAGCCATGTCACCGGGCAAACATTATTGTGAAGAGACGAGCTGATTTCTCGGTCACCATAATAGTTCCTTATACGTGCCAAATGCCCCTTGAAAAAGTGCATCTTTTCATTTTGATTGTCTCTTTTCTTCCTTTCTTTCTCGCAAAAATCAGGCTGTTCTGCATCAGGAATGCATTCTGTTGACAAATCGCATATTCCTGACATGAGCCACTGCGCACGATGCTCATGATAGAATCTGGTCACAGATGTACCAGAGGGATACGGATAGAGTTATGGAGACTTTTTATGCCCCTTCAGATATGGTCAACGTGGCCTTGTGGCAACTTGCCATGACTCTATGGTTTCCCTGCCAACCCATTGCCGATGCATGGCGATCCGGCCCCGCTACGATACTCTCTCACACAGTCCTATGAAGCAACGGGCGATGGTCAGTAAATGATGGTGCAAATACGTGGGGTGACTGTTTCTTCCTGTGGAAGAAGAATACAGGATCGCTCTACCTCATAGTCTCGAGGGGCCCGGGCGGCGTCTCGTATAGTTGCTGCCTGAGGCTGAAGGGGCGGTCTTTTCGTAGATCAAAAGTATACTGAACCACATAATCATAGTCCCGCTTCGGCTAGCCGTTGTCTCGTTGTCCAGGGTGATTTATCGCCCCTCATTTGCCATTTTGCGAGCCCCAACGTCCCCTCCATCAGAGCTGAACCTCCCGCTTGTTTCCCTGCTCTAATTTCCTGCGACCCGGAGGTCATCGGTGGTCAGTACGTATTTGATGCCATAAATCCTGTAGGGACACTTGTCGCTCACCTGGACGAGCTGTTTGATCTGATTCTTCGCTTGATCCACGTTTGTCAAGACGTCTGTTAATCCTGGTAATTGGTCACGGCTCCTTCTGCCGCCATGGAGAAATACCAGAAAATCGAAAAGATTGGAGAAGGTGTGGCCTGAACTCCATTAGCACACGCCTGTGGGTCCCGACTAATCTTACACTGATACCTAGGGACCTATGGTGTCGTCTACAAAGCGCGTGAGCTTGCACATCCCAACCGGATCGTCGCCTTGAAGAAGGTCCGACTGGAGACAGACGACGAAGGCGTTCCTAGCACAACTATCCGTGAAATATCTCTATTGAAAGAGTTAAACCATCCTAATATCGTTAGGTTGTTCAACATCCACTCAGAGGGCTATAAACTCTACCTGGTCTTTGAACATCTAGACTCCGATCTCAAGAAGTACATGGACGCTCTTCCTGTCAACGATGGTGGACGTGGTAAATCTCTCCCAAATGGCCTTAGCATGGATTTGGGGCTAGGAGAAGCCATGATCAAAAAGTTCATGTCTCAACTAGTCGAGGGCATTTATTTCTGCCACAGTCGTCGGATTCTGCACCGTGATCTCAAGCCTCAAAATCTTCTGATCAATCGGGATGGCAGTCTAAAATTGGCCGATTTTGGATTGGCAAGAGCCTTTGGCGTTCCTTTGAGAACGTATACACACGAGGTATCGTGTCCCTGTGCCGAAACCCATCACCACATTGTAACTGATCGTACTGCAGGTCGTCACCCTATGGTACCGTTCTCCGGAGATCCTTCTAGGCGGCCCCCAATATTCAACGGCAGTAGATATGTGGTCGTGCGGCGCTATCTTTGCCGAGATGTGCACCCGCAAGCCCTTGTTCCCTGGCGATTCGGAAATCGATCAGATCTTCAAGATTTTCCGGTATTGTGTCCTGACTCCATGGCATTCCCGTCACAAGCTAATCTTATTTAATTTCTTCTAGCCTCCTTGGTACCCCGGATGAGGATTCTTGGCCGGGAGTTACTTCTTTCCCGGATTACAAGTCATCATTTCCTAAGTGGAAGCGCGACAGGAATAGTCCGCTTATTCCTGGACTGGAGCGGCATGGATTACGTCTTTTGGATGCCCTTCTTGAATTTGATCCGGCACTAAGGATGTCTGCCAAGCAGGCACGCGAACACCCCTACTTCCGGCATGGACGGTCATAAAGAGTCGTTTGTAGGGGGTTTCTCTCTGGCAAATGATGTTCTGTATGCGGGGCTAATTGCAAGGGACTGGAGTCAAGGCACGGGCATGTCGATCTAGGAAGGTTTCCTTGCTTGAATCGATACCTTTCTCTCTTGCATATGGGAGTCTGTAAGTATCGATGTAATCAGCAAGGAAGTACGAAAACAAAGGGTAATTAAGAACAATGGGGTACAAATTAATGTTTCACATATTTCATTTGCGCAATGCAGCTCGCGGAAGGCTCCGTCTCCATTAGTAGCTGGCTTGGAGTACCCATCGACGAGCTACCGGTGCTGGCGATAGTCGTTAACTCTGAGTAGCTGCTAAAAGTCGTAAAGGGGCGACGAGCTTTACTCGTGATATAAGTCAGGAGGAAGATAGAAGTGCTACTGAAAAGCGAGACGGCATCTTCAGGATAAGAGACGCACTAATTGGTAAGACACCGCCAGCCAGCAGCCCCATATTCAATCCCATGATCCCCGTATAGCTGCACATTAAACGATACTTCTGCAGAAAGCAACCGGGATTACCCAAGTTATGACCCAACATCGCAGCGTATTATAATAAAGCCTTGATTTCCATCACGTAATTGAGGTGTAGTTAATATCAAAGACCGTATATGTTACTAATATTCACAGTCCTCACAGTCCTCACCACACAACTTGCCGTGAATTATCCTACGAATCTAAAACGACTAGAATAGACCCTGGCCCTGGCCCTATACGGAAGGCGATCCCCGAGATTAAACAGGACACTCAGACTTTGTCCAAATCGCGCCGTCGAGTCGATAGATCCATTTCGCCGGGAGTATCCCGCGGGAAAGCCGAACAAGGGTCTGATGTTTTACCTCAGGCATCGGGATAGCCTAAACTCTAAATCTCACTGTTTCAGGAGGGCAGACCCTAACTAATTCTTTTAAGGTAAGTAGGGTTTCAAGTAAGGTAACATTCTCGAACACCGCCTCTCAACGTCTTCCTTTGAGAAACACTCGAGGCTGAAAGATCAATATCTCGGTTGATCTTCCGTGTTCTGGAGAGATAAGCCGGTTCCTTGTCTAAGATTCGACAAAAAAAACAATCTTGTTCCCGCTTAGTCAAGCACTGCTCTAGAGATTTTTCGTTCTGGCCACACACGTGGAGCCCTTATCCGTGGCGTGTCGCGACCATGGATCTTTAATCAGGGGAGTCTTGGCTGTTGGCGTTCAGAGTTGCATCGATGAGTATACAGAACGGCTGAGGTGGAGTGAAGACGGGATGCGAGAGCGAAAAATGCATCACAAGGCTAGAGGCATCTATTTCAGTCGCTGGTATGAGCCCCTTGCTCGTGACAAATTCCCTATCCGCCGCTCGAGGGTTCCGTCTGTGTCTTTGGTAGCAGTTGGGAATCAGTTCTGGAGCCGGTGGGTCTGACATAGCTGTGGGTGCCTTCTTACTGTATCGATTGGGAGGCGATCGACACTACAATGGTGAAACATGGGACGACAACCTACCGACAGATCAATGGAACATAATGAAACGGCCGGAGCTGGGTCCGTCAGCGACAGCCTGTCGGGCCGTTCAGAATCGATATAAAAGATCGATTTGCGATCGTCGAGTCAATAGTCTTCTCGAAACCCATCGTCTTTCTTTCTATCTCCCATACTCTCGTTACAAGCCCTGGTGGCTGTCGATCATTACTTCTTAGTCAATCTTTAGTATTTACTTCTGTCTTTCTCAGCCTTACCTATTTTTCTTGCATCCAGCGATCAATATGCGTTTCTTCCAGACCCTCGTTGCTCTTCCCCTTATCGCAGGCGCTGTCGCCAGCCCTCTCGATGCGCGCGCTACCCTCCAAAACTGCAGCCCTGAGGGCAAGCAAATGATCGACAACGCACTTGCTCAAGCGGCTCAGATGGCTCACGCCGGCGCGAACCTCATCCGCAGCAATTCCGACTACTCGGGCAACCTCTTCTACAGCTTCTTCAAGACCAACGACGCCCAGTCCCGCAACCGCGTCGCGGGCGCTTAGAGACGATCGCCACGGAGGCCACGAACGGAAACCAGGGTGTCGTGAGCTACTACTGCACTCCGGAGGGCATTGACTGCGTTGACAACCACTCCTTCACCATGACTGCCTACGGCGAGACGGACGGATACTACGGGCGTATCCGGACCTGCCCTGCGTACTTCACCAAGTTCCCCGCTTGGTCGAACTCCTGCGGTGTCCTGGATCAGGCCACCTCCAGCTTGCACGAGATGGCCCATACCAAGGGCATCTTTGGTCCTGAGACGTATGGCTATGATGCTATTCATGGTTTGGACACTGCTTCTGCTCTTGAGAATGCGGAGAGCTATGCTTTCTTCTCCAAGTGTAAGGTTTTCCCAAATCTTTCCAGGAAAAACATGATACTAACCCTTATTGCAGCCGCTTACCTCAACTGCGATATTCCCTACTAAGCAGTCTTCCCTTGAAAACAAAACGTGCATCGTGGGGCGATTATTATCGGGGTTAAGGTGGTGTCCGGAGTGGGAGTCGGGGGGTGTATTTGATTTTTCTGTGTACTCAGTTCTCATTCGTTTCGTCACAAAGGTGATGCCTGGTAGACTAGTATCCAGCCATTATAGTATACATCCACGAGACGCCTGTGTCTCGGTACAGAGAAATTCTAAAATTTTCCATAGACAACCATATTCTGGTAAAGTTAAAACCCTCTTGACAATCGCGTTTCGTCCCAATCTCTCTGTGGATACCACCACACACATGCTTTGTATATTGTAACCTCTGTACTAGTCGGTTTGTAACTGCCGGAAGGAGCCGAGTCCTCTCGGGATTCTATTTAAGGATCTTGGCTCCGCTGGTTCAGCGTGCGTTGGGGATCTGGGTTTGGTGGGATGGAGTAATTAGGGTGAGGTAGTATATATTGCTAATATCTATCCCCACTGTCAGGGATCCTGGAACAACGCTTATGCGCAACGATCGGGTATATTGAAACAGACGACGAAGGTAGAGATCACGAGGAAGTGAAGACTCATTCTAACGATGCCAAGTTGCATTATTGTATCATTTGATTTTTGTTTACCCGTCACTAGTATTTCTGGGGAATTGAACTCCTATACTTGATGGAAGGAAATATATATAGTAGTGGGAAGGCTCTCCGGATAGCACCACGCTGTTTGAAAGCTGGAATTCGGCGCTTATTCGATATATCTGAGCGCGAACTGACCCTCTCAATGGCTATAGTTAGGTGAAGTAAGACTGTTTAGTCCGTTGCAAGAACCGGCCCGACCCTACAGAATGCTCGGTTTTTTGGGCCGGCGTTTTTGAGTCGCTGCCTTTCTGGGTTTAGTGGTGAGCCCGCAATGGATGCCAGAGACTTCAGGTTGTCGTCAGTGTCGCACGTGATTGACAGTCACAGGAGCCAACTTCTTCAAAGGGGGTGCGCTATTCTCGGGTAGGTAATCTTGACGCTAGGCAATTTCAGGCACATTGCAGGCCTGGAAGCCTGGAGGTTGAAGTGACTTGAAACTTGCTCGGTAGTAACTCTTTGGGTCAGGTCCTCGACCTTGGGATATTACTTTGAAGAAGTACGGAGTGTATCGCTAATCATACGAAATTCAAGTGTCAAGTCAGATGCATGACAGCGATATATTGATCGAGTAGAATAGCGACAAGAACAATCTCTGGGATGGCTAGTACGAAGAATTTTAGAAGAAACATCCTCAGTCTCAGACTGTAGAAGTGATTTCTCATAGTTCTTAACTGGTGGCTTTTCAACGCGATGTTTACAACTTTACATTGCTATTAGTATTCTTATAACCCCACATTGATTGAATGAGAGTCGTCCCCCACCGCCCCATTGCAACACGTCGCCGTGCGCTGAGTATAGCAATCAGATCTCATCTCATGATATATGGGTGATATGTTGAACCTCAGCTACTGAGGGTGGGGAGTTGAGTATGGAAAAGAAAAGGAAGGTAGATGAGGTTCTAGATTAATGCGGGGGAGTGGAAAGGTTGTGATGTCCGACAGGCTTCAATCCAAGTTAGAAGTACTGATCCAAAGACTGATATGAATGTGCAATGATGATTGGGTGGATGGAGAGTTTTCCGAAAGAGGAATAGTTCGTGGTGGAAAGAGGGATTTTACGATTGGAAGATAATGTGGGATAGGGCTAACGCTGTCTGCCTGAACCCTCAGGCTGGGGCCGGGTATGCATCATTGCATACCCTGTACTGACCGCCCAGCGGCAGCGATAATGAGAACATGGATATAATTCGAAATTTGACGATGATGATGAAGAACATTCTTTCGAAATTAGTATTCGAGTAAATTCCAGTAAATAAAATGAGGTGAACTGCACATGTTCCCCCACAAGAGAAGGAAGAACCACTGTCATGGCAAGTTGGTGATAGTCATGTGATCTTCAATCACCTGACCAACGACCCCGTTAAGCGAGACTTGGCAGAAATCGGAATGCACACCAAAATTGCCCATCCTCACAACCACCCGAACAACATCGCAGCTTTCGAGGTCGACAACTAATACGCCAAAATGGGTCGCGTTCGCACAAAGACCGTCAAGCGGTCCGCCAAGGTCATCATTGAGCGTTACTACCCCAAGCTCACCCTTGACTTCGAGGTCAACAAGAAGCTTTGCGATGAGGTGGCCATCATTGCCAGCAAGCGCCTGCGCAACAAGGTAAATCTCATCCACGGGTCGACTGCAGAAAAGAAACATCGAAACTGACGAAGGATTTCTCGAATAGATTGCCGGATACACCACTCACCTGTATGAAATCCCGTGTGCCTGAATTTACGAATGTGGACTGGTCTCGAAAGAAAGAAGGAAACACCCCCGCGACTAACCCGACTTTTTTCAACTCAATAGGATGAAGCGTATCCAGCGCGGCCCCGTTCGTGGTATCTCCTTCAAGCTCCAGGAGGAGGAGCGTGAGCGTAAGGATCAATACGTTCCTGAGGTCTCCGCTCTCGACTTCAGCCAGCACTCCGAGACTGGCAAGCTCGACGTTGACCAGGACACCAAGGATCTCCTTAAGAGCATTGGTGTATGTGATGGATCTCTCTATTTCCTACCGGATCCCGGATGATGGTGACTAACACAACCAACCGCAGTTCGACTCTATCCCCACCAACGTCATCCCGGTTTCCCAGCAGCAGGTCTCCGACCGTCCCCGCCGCTTCGTCCGGTAAATAGATAGTCGTGCAGGATGACGGATAAGGGAACACCAAAAAATGACATGAAACGGTTGACATCCCTCAGGGAATGGTGGTGGTGACGATGCTACTTTCAAGGATGGGTAATGGCGTCAAAAGACTTCAGGAATAGTTACTTTGGGGAAATAGGTTCCGGGCATCTTTAGGATGAGAAATGATACGCCAGGCCTTTTCTCGCATTTCTGTCATGTTTTAGCAGTTCTGTAAATCGCTGAATTGCACCCCTGGGCAAAGAATGCTTCTTTTGTCACGATCAAGACATCTCGTCCCGCCACCATTCTCTTCGTGCTCTTAGATATCCGGTCAATATGAGCCATTATCCACGAAGACAAATGTTTTCCCATGTATATTCTGTAGTTCGGTGGAGGGACTGGTCTTCACGTCCCCCGGGTTTCCAACGTGCCCAAGCACGACCTATCCATAGTTATCGACGGTGCATCAGGAGCCGTAATGCCATGTAGCCAAGACCTCGTTTGAAGGACGATATCATGTGCTATGTGAATAATATGTACTTCGACAGTGCTGGAATCTATCGATTGTTGTTATAGCGAGCCAATAGATGTGCAGTATGGTCGATCAGGGTTGCGTGGTTGTTCAGCGTCTAAATATTTTGACAACCAACGTACATACCTCAAAAAAATATATATATAGTACAACACATGGGCGACCTGACTTTTCACAGCATCACTGCTGCTAGTCTCCGATCTAAATCCGATGATTGATTTTTACCTGCAATGGGGCCTTGATTAAACAATAATTTGCTTGTACTCCAAGATAATTTTACTCCATACTATTCTTTTCAATAACACCATCCCTTGTCTTCTCCATAGCCCTCGATTTACACTTTACCGGATTTGGGTCTGGGCACGTGCCAAGCTTTTGTCGTGCAACATGTGACACGCAGATCATGGTTACCTAAGCCACTCTACGATTGTTATGCTTCTTGCCTTGATAATCTACCGACATCAATGACATTGTAGAAAGTCCTCTAAAGCCATGCTTCTCTGTACCAGCTATATTCAGGTAACAGTTGAACCCCACATATATACATCATATATACACCAGATGAACAGATAAAACATAAGCTCCCTACCCCACATCAACACCTCGTGTACTATAAACCCTACCTCGTACAATCAACGCCCCCTTTCCTCCTCCAAAAGCTGCCTCGAATGCTCAATCTCATTATGCGCAAAGCAAAGACCCATTGCCTTGACCATCTCTGCAGCTGTAACAGCCAGTCAGTATATGTACATCGTCATTTTGCAAAGTAGAAGGCAGGGTCTTACCAGTCATCCTCTGCACAGACGGATCGTTCTCATCTGCTCCGTTCAGCCGGGTATACATCAAGACATAATCAACCCGCGATTGACGCGCTTTCACATAGATCGCTAGTCGGGACGGAATATCCTCGGCCTTTGTACCCAGTGGGAGCAGGGTAGCGATGCTTAGCGCATCTTCAATGGCCATTGCGGCGCCTTGGCCCATGTCTTTTCCATTTGGTTAGCTTCATATCAACAAGGAAATCAACCACACTACAACAACTACGATCATCAAGAGAAGAGAGAAAAGCAAAAAGGAACATACAAGGCTGAAACGGATGCGCCGAATCACCCACCAGGGCAGCCCTGCCCCTAACCCAAGTCGGCATTCTCTCCATATCGGCCAACTCCCACACCTTAAGATCATCACCGGCCATATCGATCATCTTCTCAACTGAGGGAGCGAAACCCGAGAAGCCCTTTGCCAGGGCCGATTTGTCGCCAACTGCTTGCCAGCCTGTTCTCATCGTCAGTTCTCGTCATATCCGTAATACTGATTTCTATGTGCATGGTATACCGCGTACCTTCACCGTAGGTGCCCGACTCAGCCGTCGGCATGAACCCGACCAGATTGAAGATCCTGTTGTTCGAACACGGGTACGCAACGATTCGTCTGTCGTTACCTGCCCATTCAACGAATACGCCCGGGTCCCCGACTACGTCTTTTGTGGCTTCGTGGTTCTTCAGCTCCTCTGTTTGGAGCAGCCAGCGGAAGGTGGACTTTCCTGCTGGGTAGGCGGAGGGGAAGTTGGGGATGATGTGGGTGCGGAGCATGGACTGGTTTGGTTAGTTTTATTCCTACCATGATGTGTGTGGATTAGTTAAAGACGTACATGTAGGCCATCCGCGCCGAGTAGGAGATCGCAAGTGAACTCACGGCCGTCGTCGAGCGTTACGGTGGGTTGGTCGCTTTCGATGTTGATATTGGTGATTTTGCATCCCAGGTGGAGGGTAGCTTGGGTTCGGCTGAGGCGTTCTTTGAGGTAGTTGTGGAGGTCGACGCGGTGGACGAGGTACCATTCCTATTTTGTTAGCCTTGATTATGGTGTTTACAAAGGTAATCTGGGTAGAGATGTATAGATGTATGTACATACAGCCTGCCACTGTCCCCGGATCCCGGAGAGCTCTTTCTGGTACTTCAGTTCGCCGTTGGAATCGTATCGATGGATCTTCGGTTATCTTAGCCCATATCACACTGCATGATTCAATATTATACTAGGCGAGAAGGACTCTACCTGCTCAACCAAAGTCCCTCCAAAGTCCCTCGGGTCAACGTCCATCCATTGCAACAGCGCCGTGCAATTCGGGGGAATGTGGATAGCTGCGCCCGTTTCGCGTGCGAACTTAGACTTTTCGATGACCTGTTGAGTTGAGTCCGTTAGGTGTCTGTTGCGTCTTCATGCATAGCCATAAGAGGGCGAATACGTACAATGACATGATGACCCTGTTTGCTCAGAGCAATAGCTGCGCTGAGTCCGGCAATACCAGCTCCGATGATCACGATGCGGAGGGGGTTCGGGGTATCGTCGATCGACATTTTGGTTTTTTTTTCTTCCTTCCTCGTTTGGTTCTATTGTATATAAGTTATTGTGATACGTTCAATTGAATAGGGGTGTCTAGGTTGCAATATTTATCTCTATAGTATGCGGCCTCGGTCTTCGGACTCGGACATGTTGGTTCGGGGATAGCGAGTGGATACTTGGATTTCATACCATCGGGAGTCAGTCGAGATCTGCGTGAAAAGGTGGATCGGGGGTTATTATATGCGGTGCGAGGCCAATTGTGAGCTGGATAAGGCACGGTTCGCTCGGCATCTGGCGGATCAGATAATCTGTATACTGGTGTAAGGGGTAGATGATGGTCCGGAAATTGCCAAATTGGACTGAATACACGCATAGAGACTCTTCCTCTTGCTGCGGAGTTTGCTTTTCGAGATGCTTGGGTGAGTATGTCAATGGGCTCCCTACTAGATATCAATAACCCAATTACCACTATAATACGTCTCGGGGTTGTAAATAACCGTTTATACTCCATAAAATCCACTAAATTGAAAGATGGAGATAGTATCAAGAAGCCTGTCTTGTAGATTCACTCCAAAGTACCAAATCCATTTATCCATCCAAACGCCAACCGCTCAAATAAACCCAAAATCCAAACATAGATGAACCCGTCGTCACCCAAAGCCAAACAAACCATGGACAATCCAAACTACTCCTCGGAATATGCCATTCGCCGAAGAATCATAAACACCAGCGCAACCAACACGCCGATAATAGCTCGATCCAGCCAGGGATCCTCGGACTGCTGCGAGGCAACAGCTTGCGCAGGATACGGCGCAACAGGTTGACGCGGTGCCGCCGCCGCCAAATGTGTTTGCGCGTCTGGTCCTGGTGCCGGCGCAGAAGTAGAGACAGACGTAGAAGGACGAGGAGGAGTAAACACAGCCTGAACACCTCCTTCCGGAGCCGACGGTTGCTGCACTGGCTGCTGTGATACGGCTACGGGCTCATCCTGCGCTATCTTCTCAGACTGTTCCTCCTGCTGAGGAGCATCGGCATCACCCTTCTCACCCTCCTCTTTAGCCACAGGAGAGACAACCCTCTCGTCGCCCATATTCCCAACCTCTACCCCGTTTTCCTTGCAATAATCTCGCCACTCCCCTAGAATGGCCTCGTTGCTCTTCCCACAAACCTCACAGCACCAGTCTCCACTCCGGCGAGCATAATCCCTTCTCACTTCCTCCGAGACATCCAAGCCGCCGACCTGCCCCTTCGCATCTCCGTCCATGAAGCTCCTTATCGCCAGCAGCGCGGTCCGAATCCCCCACGCAGGCTGCCAGGTCTCCTCATGGTGCCCCGAGATACTGAGGCAAATTTCCCGGTTGACTTCAAAGCGCCCCGTGGGGGTGAGGAAGCGGAAGCTCGGAGGCCGAAGTGGGTACGTTGGGGGTAGGACTATGCGGCCGTGGTAGATTCCTGAGGCGTATGGTGAGGGAGCGGGGGGACCGGCGATTGTGAAGTGCCAGTCGTAGAGGTTGGAGTCGGAGACGGGTTGAGCGTGGAAGTGTGGGGAAGGCGAGGCGGATAACTCGGCGGCTTCTTTCATTAGTCGACGCAGGGATGGGGACATTTTGAGTGTGTTGTGAGTTGGGCCTTTCTTTGTTGGGCCCAGTATGGTTCGGATGAATGGATTTGCGATTGGGTGGTGGCTGGTATTGTTGTTTAGGGGTTTGCGGTTGGCGAGTGATTTGGTGAATGGCGCATATGCTGTGGAACTAAAGGGTATGCAGCGACTATATGTACGCCATCGCGGAGTTATTTGACCGGAAGGATGAGGTTGGCTGCAGAATTAATTGATGCCAACTGTCCAGTCGTTAAATGACGTTGCGCGCTGTTGTTGCCGTGGCTCTCAGGCATCAACAATGGCCACCACCTGTTGTCCACCAGTACGGACACATCTTAGAATATAACAAAATATAACAAAGCATAGCATGATATATCTATAATTTAAAACTGATATTGACATAACTCCTGGCTTCCAGCCTAGCATGCAACCATTGCGCCCGCGAGGACATCCACGTGTAATATGAACACAGTATACCTACATAAATCATAGTATGCACATAAACAAAAGAAGCAAAGAAAAGACGCTAAATGTAAGCTGCAACCGGGGCTAATCCCAATCTCTCCATTCATTCGATTGTCCACGTCGTTGGGCGGGCAACCCAGGTTTTCGAGATGCACCTAACTGATCATTACGGGGTTGCAGCAAATCATGACTCTCCTCTATATCTTCAAAATCACTGTCCCCCGGCCTTGGACGCGGCGACATCGGTGCCAGGGTCTTCATTGACACACCCGTTGCAGGGCGCTCGGTTTCCTGATAGACGTTCGACGGCTGGTGGGGTACGTACATCGACGGTGTTGCGTCCGTCCCAAGCCAGCTCCGATTGTTGTGCATGTTACGCTGGTAGAGATCCCGATAGTATTGTTGTTCATCACTAGCCGCCTGCTCTCGTCTCTGTCGCACCCTGTCTTGCGCTTCTAAAAATTTCGAGCTGGGCTCCCAATGCCAACCATCACCAGTAGTAGTGCGCACAGGAATGGGCCAGAGGAGTGGCCGTTCACCAAATAAGTGTAAGAGATTCCGACGCCATCCGTGATCAAAAGCGTTCGGCATCTTCTCATTATCCTCTTCGTCAAGATAACTATGGTATCGATCATGCTCGCGCTGCCTTTCCAAGTCCGCATATGATCGCGACAGGGCCTGTTGAGCGGGAGTGCCTCCAGGACCCGACTGAGAGTATGCGGGCAGGGATTCCTCTCCCTCCTCTGGCCGGGTGACGCCGGGGATTGCATTTGCATGAGCGTCCAAGATCTGATTGCCATAGTCCTGAAGCCGATGCCCTAGGCTTTCTGGTTCGACGTTTTCTTGGCCATTGTGACCGTTACCCAGTATGTTTTCGTAGCGGCGACGATCCAGCGCTTTCCGCAACGGAGATACATAGCGCGTCTTTTCTAAACACTCAATCGTGGTCAGGTTACGCACGGCGAGACTAATATGCCAGATGGTAAACCCCGACAGCACCAACCCAATAATCCCTCCGAGTATGGCCAACAATACCACATTCACGGGTAATATGGTGTCCATATACCGCGTATCATTGAGCACCTCGGTCCATATCCAACTCGACGCCACCGCGAAATCAACCCAGCAGAATATCGATGTGTAAATAAGAAACAGGAGAAAGGCCTTGTAGTTATGTAGCCCAACACACGTCGCCAGCCACGGGCAATGATGGTCCATCTTCAACACACATCGTTTACACGTTGAACAGTGATGCGCTCGATCCGGTTTAGGACACTGACATTTTTTGCAGAACCGGGACTCTCCCACTGAATTCACGGTGTATGAAGTGAACTCTGGCAATTCCGTAACCGGCAGAGCGCTGTATTCATGTCGACTCTTGGCCGACAGTGGTGAGCCGGGGTCTGTGAATACCGCAACGCTATATGAGGCGTTCAGGCAAATATAGAGGGCAATGCCGATAATCGACGTCGGTAAGCCTGGTGGCCCAAAGCAGTCAGTATGCGCGTTCTCGCGGGTTCCGAGTATCACCGGAGTAACCTACCAATCCAAGAATTTCGCGAAGGCCTTAGACCAATACTGGCTTCAACATAGACCGCCCATGTTGTCAAACCGTAGACGAATGCTAGTGGGAAAAAAGACGCCGCCGCACAGCAGTAGCGTTCACATCGGAGAGCCCAGGCCCGAGGACGTCGTTTGGGCCAGGATGGTGACGATGGCGGTGAGGCGGCTAAAGTCGCCATGGTGAGTATCTGAGGTGTATTATGGAGCCAGTCGATGGCTTTATCATCAAATCTATTTGGATTAAGAGACTTAATTCATCGCGCCAACAGTGCTTCATTCAACTCCACGGTAGGCCACGGAAGATCCAAGGGCTGATGGCAAACGGTACGAAGTTAGAGATTAAGTGGAATACAGAAGATGCAGCAATACTGGAGCGAAAGAAGCAAGACAGACAACAACTGATAGAGTGAAATAGCACTGGAGCAGCCAAAGAAAGAAAAGGAAATTACGAAATCAAATGGTTGAAGCGGATCGATCATCCTTCAAGATCGCCGGGAGTGGAATCGTCCGTAATTACCGCCCGCGGTATAAATTACGGCACACAGCCGGTCCGTGTCAAGACCAGACGGGATAAATTTAGCGTGACTTCATGGCTGTGCTATCCGTGGCTCAGCCACGTTTGTAATACGTCGACCTCAAAGTACGCGTAATGGAAAAGATACAGCGGATAGTCTAGTGTGTGTGTGTATGCCTATCTAGATGGCTGTATTTCCCTCCACATCGTAAATTTCAATAGTTACAGGTATAGAGTGTAGTCATCAAATCCCATTCGTCTCAGAGAGGGAGACGCTCATCACTAAAGTGATTATACACGCGATGCCCTTGCAAGGGTATAATAAATAAATGCACAGGAAATAAGCGGCAATCATCACTCAACGCCGCCAGTCAAATGCCGTCAAGATGTCCCGAAACAGAGTATGAGCCCAAAACAGTTTACAGCTATGAAGGCAGGAGGAATCGTTATGTAAACAAATGCGACAGTCATCAATAAGTAGCCAAGGGCGGAAGGGAGAGTGCCCATAATCAGTTGCCGTTCGTGGTAGTATTGGTAATTGTAAAGGGCTCCATGCCTTGTTCACACCAATCGTGTACAGGCTATTACTCGTCAGCTATTGATCAAATGATGCAGTCGAGAACATCATGACTTACCAAACAGCTCAGTCTATAACACCACGAGCAATTAGACTTGGGGTACTTGTAGAAGTTCACAATCAAAAGAATGAACCCAATGATAACTGCAACCAAAGCTCCGGCCCGGACCAACCACCATGCCCACCACAGTGGTTTCCGGCCCTTGAAGAAACCCAAGGGACCAGATGTTTCGGAGGACGAGTTCGGGCCCGTCCGTCCTTTGAAAAAATTGACGAAACTTGGGCCAGTCGTGGTTTTGTTCTCTTCATCAGAAGTGGGACCGGCACCACCACTCATCGCCACATAGGGGTTACGGGCGAGCCCAATACGCTCCCGAAGTGCGTTAGGCGATCTCATAATGCAGAGACCGAGGGCCAGGCCCATGACAAATCCACCAATATGGGAGAAATTATCCAGGCCCGGTAGCAGACCCAGCACGAAAGAGATTCCCACACCAAGGATCATGATAATCAGTTCCACAAATGGCGACGGTCTGTCTTTCCAGGTGTAGAAAAGATCCAAGATGAAAAGTGCAAGGATGCCAAACAGAGCACCGGAGCAGCCCGAAGACGGTTGGAATGGAGCCGCGTAGTTACCTCCAAGAACGAAGCCCCAGATACCACTGGCAAAATAAACCAAGGCATACCGCCACCATCCGACCATCCGCTCCATGTCAACGCCCATCGTCATTTGACAAAGCAAGTTGAAGCCAATGTGAATGAAACCACCGTGGAGGAATATAGGGACGATAAACCGATACCACTGGTTGGGCTCCGGCTGATCATCGAGGGAACCACCGAGGTGCGGATTTGGAACACCGCTGAAGCCGCACAGTTCGGATAAGGTGCACTCCAAAGCATTCGTTGTTGAATTTGGGCAGGGCATGAGGAAGTCGACCGGAGAGTTCTGTACCTTGTCGACATTCTTCATACACGGCGCGTACCGCGCTCCCATATTAATCTGGATGTACGCCGAGGGTCCTATCATCGGATTGAATTGAGGTTTCGTCTGAATCGGGTTTCCTGTGAGTTGTCCTACAGAGCCAGTTAGTCTAGCTGGATCTTATAATTCTTCGTGGTCTGACATACCGCTCTTGACCAACTCTGCGATGAACACGGCGATTTGTACCACAGTGAGGATATAGGTGACGAAGGGGATTTTCTTCTTAAAGAAGCCCTTCTTTCCTCTACTTCTATTGGGGGCTGATTCCAACATCGCAGGGTCTGGGGGGTAATGCGTGGGTTGCTGCATCCAGTTGGCCGGTGGTGGCCCGTTTGAGTATTGAGTGTTCTCCTTCAGGGGGATGTTCTCAGCATAGTGATCTCCTTCGTTTAATCTTCCACCCGCTACATATGCGCCCTGATCGGACCCTAAGGAATGTTGGCTGTCTCGTATGTGAGGGGGTTCGGAGTCAGCATAGGGGCGTCCACTGGGAGCCGTGTAGGTGGGCGCTGGTGATTGTCGATGGAACGAGTCTGTATGAGGGATCGCTTGTTCGTATGTTGGTGGGTTGTTGCTGTACCCAGCGTTGTAGTAGCTGTTCGCTGCCATCTTGAATGGTCAGCCGATTAGGCAAGGGGGCGCAAAGAAATTTCTCTTCCCGGCGGACCTCGCCGATGTGATAAGAAAGTTGAATTATGGTTTTCTTGCGGGGAAAGGGGAAATATATTCCACGGTCTGACCGAGTTGACGGGCAGGAAGAGCTGATGATCAGACGTTCTGAACCATGCACGGCCACGTTTTGGCGGCTGACGACAATGGTGGGAACCCAGGCAACCCCTTAGAAGCTATCGGGGATTAGAGAATGACCGCGGAAGCTTATGTGCACGCAACAAAGGAGAGTGGAGAATAGTGTCCAACGAAGAAAACGGTAGGAGAGAAGAGTTCTATGCAGAAGGGGAGAGGAAAAAAAATAAGAAAACAAAAGACAATGAAAAGGATAACGGGAAGATGATGTGCCTTTCTATTCACTATTGAGAAAACACCCAAGTTGTCAGTTTGAGATATTAGGCAGTCGAATTCACGGGCGTGGCACTATTTTTGGGGTTGCCGATCAATTATCGTCGTCAGTGGTCACGATATGAATTTCCCCCAAGCAATTAAACTACTGAAACCCCCGGCCACGCACACCTGGGATGACGAACAAATCCCTAAGGCTGAGCTGTCTTTTGTGGCTGGTGTGTGGTTCTATCTCCACCACTAGCCTCGTGTTTACTCCGGTCCTGTTCCTATTGAAGGTGTACTTCGTATTTAACTTTTTTCTCCCTGACTGGTTTTTTTTTTTTTTTTTTTCTTTTTTTTTTTCCCTGCCCCCAGACGTAATGCGTTAACCAACTACAACTTTTTGCGATGCGATAATTGATTGCATTTTCTATACAACTCGTCCTTCCTAGCTCCCCTAATTCAGTGCATTATTCATGTAAATTAACACCCATGTACGTTAACATCTAATATGGTTAATTGTACACAGGCTCGTATTTTGACATTAAGCATTACTAAGCGTGTACCAATGACCATGTAGTAGTCAACAGTGTTTGACTTATCCACAGTTGCTCCGGCAGTCAAGAAGTCAAAAGGTATATGTAAGGAAACAAAAAAAAGGCGGATCTCCGACCAAGCGAACTAGCATTAGATCCCGCTGGACACTCAAGCTTCGAGTACACATTATCTCTTGTCAAGCCCGGAAGTACTCGTGCTCACATTATAAGTCAGTCCTTACCATTCAATTCATTAAATCTTTGCGGCGAGCCGCTTTCCAACATAGGCGAAGACCAAAACGCCCCGTGCTAACTCCACAATAAAGAACAAAGTATATGTAATGATCTAGGGACGGAACAAAACATTGTTAGCTTGCACGGTGACATGAAGTAGGCTGAACGAGACGTACCACCACGAATGATTTCCAACGCCTCATGTCATCGATACGAAAGCACCGATGCAGAAGGAATATCAAAGAACATATAGTTTTTGAGATATATGTTTATACCATGCGCGTTGGTTCAGCCTCGCTTATAACGCACTATCCCCAGAAAACGATGAAGATAGAGAGCCAACATGAGTCTCCAAGATGCCCAGAGCGGCTCCCATCTCCTCGCTGCTATGGCCGGTCAACAACCATACGAGGCGGGTCAGCTTCTGGTAGAGCAGTGTTGGGAAATACAGCAGTAGGGCCCAGAAAAGCAGTGATAGCACCACCATCACGAAGGAGTTGGCCACGAGTTTCTCGCCCGGGGTCATGACGTAGAGTCCGAATGTGACTTCGTACCGGTAGTATTCGAGGCGAATACGATCAGCAAACCGCTGTATGACATTCCGGCGAGGGCTCTTCATCATCATATGGCTGATGCTAGAGGAGTTTGGGTTCGCAGAGCCCGACATGGTGGAAGAGTATTTATTAATCAGCTCGTCGACCGCGGCTGGAGCGTGAGAGGAGATGTGCGTCGAGGTCGAGGGCGTATAAAAGGACTGCATTTCGGTTGCCATTGCGTTGTATATTTCGGAAGCAGGATCGACGCGTCTGAGAAACAGGTATTTTCAATGTTTCTTGAGAGTCGTTGTTATGCTTCTGGCTTCTGACTCCTCGGACGTAGGGTGGAGAGCAGTCGCGTGGTTCCCCGAGACTGCTCCACTTATACGAGTATTATGATTATTCAAGGGCAGGCACCGTAGGCGTCCAGACTTGAGACAGAACAGCGCGCGAGGTTCTGGCTCGACGTGGAGCTTCAATCAAGGAGGGACCAGGAAATCGAACAATAGACGCGCAAAGTACACGGCGGATTCAATTCAGTCCCAAAGAGGGAAAGCGAACCACGCAGTTGGACCAAGAAATTTACCGGAACGTATTATACAGAGGAGAGAGGATAAGAGGAGAGAGCTTCGCCGGAGCAGCCGAAGAGAGGGAATTGAAGGTGGGAAGGATGGCTTTCGGTAGAGCGCGGATGTGGTAGTGTTCAAGGCGGATCTGCCTTGATGAAGCTAGAACCTGCTACCGCCAATCATCGTTGGCTTCCAGCGTCATCTTTCCCTGTGGACTTCGGGTTTATCGGCACCTCCCGTGGGCTTTTTTTTCTTTTTTTTCTTTTTTTTCTTTTTTTTTTTGTTTTCTTAATTTTACGTATTTTTATTTTTCCTCTTGCCTTGCTTACTTCTGCCAGTTTTACATACTTGCCTTGTTTGTTCCCACAAAAATAAGAATAAGCGAATTTGTCAAACGTTAACAGTTACACTTGTGTGACAGTTAAATTCTTAATAAATGGAATGATCTGAGGCCGATCGTGGGAGATCTCCCTTATGCCCTCGAATCCTTTCATAAATTCATAACCACTGTGCACGTCCCCCTGACCACCATGGTTCATTCTTATGCATCCTTGGCTGGTTCCTCATTTATAGAGATCGTCAGCACTATTGCATCTAGTCTAGTGACTTTTCGTCGACATTCAAATAAGCCACCCGCCCCCCTTCATTTGCTGGAATCTTAATTCCTGAATAATCCAAATTACTGGTATCCCTTCGTGGTCAGGTGATTAGAGTCACATGATGCGATGGGTTTCCGAATCTAAGTCCGAAATGAGAAGATGCAACTCTACTATACTAGAGTAGTACCTAGACACGACGTCTACTTCATGGCACGGCAGTCCTCGGGTTCTCTATGGCGCATGCACATTGCTCTTATTTCGCCCGGGGGAGAGGATATTAGTACTTTCGTTGTTCTTAAAAATTTTCTTATACTTGCTGGGCGATCCTTCTAGACACAATATATATATATATATATATATCAAATCCATTTCTTCAACAAACGCATTATACCAGGTTTGGACGGAGTAACGTGATGAATAATAATATGATGCCACAGGTAGGTACCTAAGGACTTGAAAATGCCCTATCGTCTCCCACCGTTTGTTTTCTTATCGATAAGTTGAGTTCGTTCTCTTCCCATATTAAATCTTAGTTGTCAGGGGAAGGGATGACATCATAGGGTCCGTGCATAATTTGTGTATCAAACTGTCCCGCGCTTACGCACTCACTCCGGTCGATCTAGACTCCTGAGTCCTATTCTTCCTCCCTCCCTCCACATCCCACTATCGCATTGCATTGGTGCTATTTCAACTATCATGGCCGAGGAAGAAGACCCTATCATTCAGGCCTTGCCTCCGGCCACTGACTACCTCACTTACCTGACCTTGTTGGAGTACCAATTGACCCCCGCTCGCTTGCCCATTCTCCACAAGCTCTTGCAGGATGAGGTCCTGACAACCAACATTGGCTGGGATCTGGTTCAGCTTCTGTTGCCCATGCTTCCTCAGTCAATCGAGTGTCTTCAGGATATCGCCCGCTTGGGTAATCCTCGAGAGGTCATCCTGAGGGTGTCCGAAGCCTTGATGCAACTGCAACCTGAGGACGAGGACGAAGACGAGGATGAAGAGAACGAGACAGCAGAGCCCTCTCCTACTGATGATACAGAATTCGCCGATGCGGAACAAAAAGATGCGACCGACAGAGATGCCGCGAAGTCGAATATACAGAATACCCTCCCACGACATGTCATCAAGTTCAATTCTCTTGTTGCCATGCTATCCGTTCTTCATTCCCGCATCCAGACGAAATCCCCGAGCCGCTTTTTCGCAACCTCTCTACAAGCTGTATTGGAAGCGTATACTCTGATGCCGACGAACGAGACAACCATTGCCCTTCTGGAGTTTTTCAGAGACGTGTCTCCCTCCAAGCGGCCTGCACCACCACCCCGTGCTGCAAGCGAGTCCAGCATACTGCGAGTGTCCGAAGCTTCTGCGCCGGACCCAGAAGCAGAGGTCCAATCGCCGAACCCGAGTAACAACGAGCCGGCGCTCATCAAGAGATTCCTGCAATTCGGTCTGATTGAGCTGATAAAGTCCTACATACTGAGTCTTTCGGGGCCTATGGATCCAGGAATGTCTTGGACAGTTCGTTTGCAAGAGAAACTTCAGCCAAGGCATCTGGCGGGCCAAGTGTCAGAGACGGAAGTATTTGCCAATAACAAAGACCTACGGGAGAGGGACATGATTATGGGGAAAATAACGGTAGGTCCACTCTGTGTGCCAATGGATGCAGTGTCTGACTTTGTAGGCTCTTTCTCGAGACTTCGGGCTGGACGACACGCAGCTTCTCGCAGTCGTCTCGCAGCCGCCGGACAAACATCCCCAGCCACTGGACTTCGATGAACCACCTAGGAACGTGGAAGAGATTCCGCTTGAAAGGCACGGTGCTCTACTTCTTTTGGCTGCCCGAGCTGCGATGGCCGAACTATTCTCGTCGGGTCAGGTAACTCCGATTGCCGTCTTCCCTGAGCTGGCTCAGATATTTGACAACTTTGTTGGTGGGCACGATAAGCCGGACGAAATTGCCTTTGGGCAACCTCAGGCACTATTGGACTCTCTTCTGACACTGACCGTCTTTTCTATGCAACGCTCAGTCGGAGAGCCATCCAACGAAATAGAGTTCCGACGCTTCATCTTGTCTCTAACTGCTTGCACAACGCGACAAAGTTACAACTCCATTAGGCGGATCCCTGGAACCATTCTCCATAGTCACCCGTCTCACATTGTCCGCTTCAAGACGATCCGTCAGGTTCTTGAGGATGATCGTTTCCAACTGATCAGGGACAGTGCTATAGGGTGCTGAAAGATGAAATTCTTGACGCCAACAAAAAGCTCTCCAGCTCACCGGAGTCCGACACATTTATCAACCCACATTACTTCTCCGTCCTCTTCCCCTTACTCTTTAACTCCTCCGAGCTACTCCTCAATGTCTCGTCCGATATCGTAGCATCATGGATCAAGTTCTCTCAAACCCTCACACCTTCCATCCACGCCGCCCTCAGCCTCTACTACATACTCCTTTCATCCTCTACCCTGCGTGCTCAACTCCAACTCGAAAAAACCTACATCTACTTCCGCAACCGCTTCCTGGAGCCTCTCAAGTCTCTGCTCCACGCCTTCGAGAGTGACCTCACCCAGAACGGCGGCGACGGAAAGATCGAATCTGCCGTCGGCGAGAACATGTGCCAGGTAGGCATGGCTCGGTCCGTGGGCCTCGTCTCCCATGCTGTAGAACAGGTGGAGGATGCCGTGAGTGATGCGTTCGTTGGCGCCGATGACGAGCTCCAGGAGCCAAGCATGGATGACGTGGCGAGGGTTGACAAGATCCGAAAGGAGACTGCTCCGTAAATAAACGGCATACTTGCATCTGATATTTTTGATTTCCTCCCTTGTCTCTGCTGTAAATACATGACCAGGATACAGATGAACTCGTGACTACAAACCAAGACAAGCCTTTTTTCAAACATCTTTTTCAAACATCTTACAGATCCTGTTGCCAGAACCTCAAATAAAACCTGTGCAAATATATATCACATCAAGATATTTATTAAAATACTCAACCGTATTGAACCATACGCTAATGTTAGTAGCGTGGCCACCATTTAACAATACTAAGCCGGGCTCACTGCAAGTCGCAATCTATATATGAACCATCATCTATCCTCCACCCCTCACAGAAAACAGCATCCCTCTTACGGCCTCAAACAACCGACAACTGTGACTAGATCTTTCTCCTACAAGAAAGAAAAGAAGAAGGTAAAAAGAAAATAAGAAAAATGTGGTGATCAAACACTTTTCTATAGTGAACATCCTGGCTACATACATACATACTATTCCACCAGACTTCCCAATCAAAATATCCGGAAAACATATCCTTGCCAATGAAAGAACAACAGATCTCCCACCTCATAATATCTAGATATAAAAGTGCACAACCCCAAGATCCAGGGACCAAGGTAAAGCAAACAATCCCTGGACGGGTATCATGACAGAAACCAGGGGATGAACATGCACAACGCGGCCAGTAACAGGCTAGACTAAACTTAGAACCATGGTATCACTGTATCACCACTAACGTACCTTACCATATTTACATACAGAGTATACAGCCCTACAATCTAATCCTACAGTGGAAAGTGAAGAAGTATTTTTAAATCCCAAAGTATGTATGAAATTCAAACTATCCCATCCTGACATGACTAAGAATTCCCAGCAACCAAGACGACGACAAGACCACATAAGGAGCGGATGCGAACAGGATAGCGAAGAAAGGAGGTAGGTACACAAACAACCAGTCATCCCCTGTCCAACGGGCCCGTTGGTCTTCCTCCCAAGGGTTCGAGGTTTTTTCTTTCTTTTTTGTGGATTTTCTGAGCATGGTTTGAGAGGCCCCTGACGAGTGTCAAGGGTAGGGTAGAACGAAACGCGAGAAGTAAGCCGAGTTGGTCATGTTTGGTCTTGAAGTGTGGTGGTTAACGAGTTGGTTGGTGTGGTAGTGGAATTCTTGCTCGGGGGAGGGTTATTGGGGCGCGTTTACATGATAACGCAGCCGCCGCCGGGGGAAGCTTTGGTATGTTAGTCTTTTTGTCTATTTGATAGAAAGGAGGTGATTGGGAGTAGGCATACCCTTGACAATAGCGGTGTTCTTGACGGAGGGAGACATGTTGATTGATTGGGTTTCCTGGAAGGAAGATTGGTTTGGATAGAAGATTTGGTTGTTTGTAGATGAGAGTGGTTGATGAGGAGAAGAAGGAGTGATCCGGAGGATTCGAGGGGCCTTTATATCTCTGTCTCCAGGGCTGGTCTGGCCAGTGAATAGTGCATCCCGAGTTGATTCTGTTGGAGATAGATTGTCGAGATTGGAAGCATTCAGCACCACCAGTTCATGTGGCCAAAGATCGATACAGAGACCCAGAACAAAGAAAGGAGCCAGATTGGAGTTGACAGGTCAATGCTAAATTCGGGATGCAGTGAATGCATTGACTGGCCCACGGCCTCGGGGCGTTCTTGATATTGTTCTTGACGCGGGGGCCAATCACGACGACGGGTCCCCGAGAGTGAATGGGGGGATCGTGGCAAAGGCAAGATGGATCAACATTGCCTTTCTTTCTTCAGTGCAACTCGATGAATTCGGTGGATTATCTCTGTCCAGTACCATGCTTGCATTGGATGTTTAACGCATCGTATCCAGCGGGCCCAGATCCCCGTATCTCAGTCGGCGGCTTCTCTGTCCCGCGGCACGTGGCCCACATATGCCGCTGTACAGCGACATACTTTCCTATCTCGGGCCCAGCGAGGGGGACGGAGAAAAATAGTGGGGATTTCGAGTCAGTAGTTCATACAGGAGGCACAGTCCCCGGCCAGGGCGAAGTGTCTGGATATTGTTGTTCCAAGAACAATATAGAAAAGATGAAAGAGTCTTGGCATCAAGAAACCAGGTTTGGTAAGCTATCCGCAAAAATTAAAAGGTTCAATGAATGAATGAACCAATGCATCAATATCCCAAAAAGAAACTTCAAATTCATTTAGAAACTCATTCAGATAGGACCTCAATGGAAAGAATCCACGCAATATACCAAAAAAAGCTACAGTAGCTAGAATCATGTGTAAAGCGGCTCCGTAATATCGTTCAATGCCAAACCCGACTTCGCAACGTCCTCTTCAATCAAGAACATCAATGGCATCTCCACGAGCGTACCCTTGACCTTACTGAGCAGTTCCTTGACCTGCCGAACTCCCTCCGGACCACCCGGGAAGTCATCCCGCACAACGTGTCCATACCGATACCGGGCGGGTGGCGAATCCCTTTCTTCGCCATACGCTTGCTTGTCCGCCTTGTTGAAGAAGTACCCATAGAACTCCTTATACGTGGACCAGTTGCGTACGGAGTCATCCGGAACGGAGTGGAACACCTTGCGGAATACCTCAGTGTTCGTGTTCGCCCGGCTGTTCCAGAGGTTATGGAGGGTATCCGCCAATGGGTCTGCCACAAGCCGGCTCTCAGGAGCGTCAAAGTCGAAGTCGTTGGGCACACCAACCGGCTCGGAGTTGGCATCGGGGCGCTGGTAGTCCTGTGGTGGCAGAAGGCCAAGGTGCTTGCGGAACAGCTGGCGACGCAGGGAAGATGCAAACCGGCTAGCCGTCCAGGGCTTGCCATTCATGGTGGACTGCAGAGGAGTATAGTCCTCAATGATAATCGCAATCTCAGAATCGTGATCACCAAGCTGAGACCGGTCGTTCAAGTTGGCAGAACCGCAGACAACCACGCGGTCGTCGGCAATCATGACCTGTGCCTGTTAGTGCATGCATGGATCCAGGAAGGGTAGAACAAACATACCTTCGAGTGAACGTAGAGCTCCTCAGTTACAAACGCGTCAATCTCAGCCTCAGGAGGGCCATCCCAAGGAACGTTACGGATATCTTCTCCATTAAGCATGTAACACGAGCTGACGCTGTTCCATCGTCCAGAGCCAGTCTTGGTGCCAGGAACCTGGCGAGCACCCTGCTGATACTGCTGGAAAGGAGCCGTGGTATCGAAGGCGCTTCGAGGAGCGGGAGCTCCTGGACCATAGCCACCCTGTCCAACAACATTGACGTCATGCTGTTTGCGAGCATCTTCATAGTCGACACCACTCCTCTGCTCGGCTTGCACGAGCGAACCGCTGACGTTGATTCGGTCGTAGTTACGGAGATTGTAGAACCGGATATACTCCATAGGGTTGTATCCCTCTTTAGCAACCAGCTCCATGATACTGTTTCCCCCACGGTTGATGCAGTTGTACTGGAACTCCATGATAGCCCGGGTGCCGAGAGTAGAGTCATCTGCCAGGTCGCCGGCAAAGCAGGGAACAGAGGGAATCACAACAATCATTTTCCACTTCTCGCCGGCACGTGCAGCCCGTAAAATACGCTCGACGATCGCAGCACCGATCTGGTTCTTGACCGGCTTCTGGGCGTCGCCAGTAGCTGTAATGAAGAACTGATTCTCGATATACACAAAGTGTTCACTGTTCCGGATAATCGCAGAGTACGCATCGGCAATTGAATGTTCGGTAGGTGTGCCATTACTCCACTTAGAACAGCTACGGACAATCTGACAGCACATGTTGCCGCGAGGCTGGGAGGGTTGTCCGAATGAGCTCAGACGATCCTGGTACTGATGCACTTGACCAGCCAATTGGCCGCGAAGAACATTCGAGTACTGAGTGAACTCATCTCGGAAACGACGGGGGATGAGTCCCGAACCTCTTTCCCTGTCACCGTGTCCGCGGGTGCCCTCGTAATGGTCATCAATGCCACGTGTCTGAGAGTGCGATGGCTCCTGGGTTGCGGGAGGAGTATAGGCTGCGTACTGTGGCGCTTGACCTTGTGATTGAGCTTGGGCTTGAGAGTGTGCCGGCTCCTGGGTTGGAGGAGGAGGGAAGTATGGTGCTTGGCTTTGTCCCTGTGTAGGTGCCTGAGAATACGACGACCCCTGGGGAGGAGCATAGTACGATGCCTGGCCCTGTCCTTGAGTTGCGTTATGAGAGTGTGACTGCCCCTGGGCCGGGTAGGCTGTATATTGCGGTGGTTGGCCCTGTCCTTGAGTCGCACTTTGAGAGTGTGGCTTCTCCTGGGTCGGGAGAGGAGTGTGGGTTGCGTACTGCGGTGGTTGGTCTTGTCCCGCTTGCTCGTGGGTTGGAGGGGGAGCATAATACGGCGTTTGGCTTTGCCCCTGAGTGGGTGTCTGAGATGGGACAGGGCTCTGAGATGGTGGCGGCCCAGGAGGAGGTGGTGGGAAAGATTGCCCAGTGTAAGTATAGTTCTGGGTGGTACCCGTAGACTGCGAGGAGCCAGAAACAGGCTGCTGGAGAGTAGACGCGGCTTGGTTACTCGCTGTAGAGGCAGTGAAGTAGCTTGAAAGGCCAGGTTGCGGCGAAGTTGCCGATTGCTGGTAGGCTTGGTTACCCGCTGTCTGTGCCTGGGGCTGGGCCGACAGACCCGGCTGTGGCGATGCCGGAGGTTGCTGGTAGCTAGATGCTCCCTGACTGCTAGTACTAGGTCGGGGAGATGTACCCTGTTGCTGCTGAGCACCAGGCTGCTGTGGGCGGTTCGACGAGCTGGGTCGACCGTACAATGCGAGCTTGGAGTATCTCGCATCCTTGCGCGAGTTATACTTCGTATCGTAGATAAAGTTCCAACGTTCGACGAAGTGTCGCCGCAAATCCTCCACAACATGGCCGTGCAAGCTCACAGAGATATCAGACCAACATGCGGGAGGCTGTCTTTCGGTCAAGCTGGTTCTTCTCCCAATGTGAGACATCCTGGAAGTCGAGAACCCTTGCATTGTTGTAGTCTTGGCCTGGGAACACGCTCTCGTTTACGTCCTCCGGGTGGACATCGGCGAGTGCGTGCTGGTTTGTATCCCAACGGCCAAAACACATATCTAGACCTCCCATGAATGCAATCCTGCCATCGATGACACAGAGCTTTTCGTGGTGCGCCCAGTAAAGAACAACATCGTCGTGCATTCCGTAGATGTTTTTGATGGCATCTCCAGACATCTGGACGAGGCTTTTTGCATCCAAAGACAAATTGTGAAGAGACGCAGAGATATCTTGGGCCAAATTTTGACGGTCCGGCAGATGATCGGGATGGCGGAACACGGCAATATTTGGGTGGAGGTCCTCAAGACAGTGCTTGGTATGATGAGACGAGACTAGTATAGTTAGCATGGCTGGAATGACAATGGCCACATAATATCCTGATCGAGGTAGGGCGTAGTACATACGAGTTAAAGCTGGGTGACTTCCTTGTACACGATGATGTTGACCTTCACCCCACGTTGCGCTGCTGACTGCAGCATCCTATCCAATCGGTATTGTTCATTCTTTGTGGGAGGTCGTCTCAGGTAAAGCTCGGGCGACAGCCACCCTTTAAAGATTTGTTAGCCAAGAGCTTAGTATGATTACCCCGAGGACAGAGGCTTACAGTCCAAGATCCAAATTGATTCTCTTGCGCTCTCTAGCGCTTTTGAAACAGCGTAGAAGTAGGAGCATCCGTCCACATACCACTTAACGTCGTTGCCTTGTCTGTCCGGGGCGAAACTGCCGAATCTGTGCTGTGTCTGTGGCTTTACCTGTCCATATTCGGCATACGCCTCTGGGTCGAGCGCGGTTCCTATGCGCTGACCGAGATCGGTTCCGATTTCTGCAACAGCGCCCTGGATCTTACCAAACAGTCCGGAGAGCTTATCTTCTTTGGGTGGCTTGCCCTGAGGCTTATTATTGTTATCTTGATACTGGGGCTGAGGGGGGCGGCCGTATGTGTTCTGCGATGAGCTCTGCTCGTTGTAGTTCTGACCCTATTAAACGGTCAGCCTTGCGATACCATTGGCACATCGGCAATGTAACTGGCTTACGCCATAGTAGTCTTGGTTGGAGCCTTGGGGCTGAGACTGGGGACCTTGAGGCTGCTGGGGCCTGGGAGCTCCCTGTTGCGAATGATGGGTCTTATAGGTTTCCTTGAGCTTCTTGAAAGTATCTCCAACAAAACCCCTTGTGCTTTCACCTTGACCGCCACGAGTCCCGTCTTGGCCGTAATAGTGGCCGTAGGCCAGCGGGTCCTCTCGGTTGGCCATGACCGTCGCTGACTATCTGCGACTCGAGTGGAATGACAAGTAAAAAGGATTGATAGATGCCACACAGCAGGAATGGTAGAAATCCTGCAGAGAGCTGGACAAGAAAGAAAGAGGAGAAAGAGGATGGGGGATTATCAGTATTTAACAAGAGAAAGATGCAACGAGGATCAACTTGGCCGTATTTAATTTAGTCCCGCCCATTGCCCCGCCATTCCGAGACACCAGCTGAATGGCTCATTCTTATTAGGCTGCCACTTACGGAGTAGTGTGGGCGGGTATCACCATCTCCTCTTTGGAATATAGCATGCCTATTAAATGGCGCAGTAATGTTAACTTATGCAGATATTCATTGTTTCCGAGAAACTGCTGAGAATCTGGAGCGGTGGCTGTGCATCCCACTGGAATTGAGCGTGCGTACTTTTGTCGAGGGGGAGGGGAACAAACATGTATCCAGTCAGTAAACAATACCCCACATCAGACCAGATCTATTTCTGGTCCCGCAGTAAGGCATGTACGCGTACTGTACGGTAAAGCCATGCACGCCATGATGTCACGTTATGCACTCGACATGTGGCTGAGCCGTAGGGCTTATGTAGCTCCCATGGATCTCATTGATCACGGCCTTCTAGAAATGTGGCTCAGGCTCGCCTCGACACAAATGGGTCTCGTACATTTCCCCCCTTTCGTGGATTCGTCTTTTCAGAAAAGGAGAAAAGACGGCTTGACCGCAGACTTACTGACTTTCCCGCATCCCCGGTTCACTTGTCAACCGGACCCACCAACACACCTCACCGCAAATCCAAGGAAACCCCTCCGATTGTGTGTAGGCAATACAAATGTTGAATGCTGTTCTTTTCTGACTACAACGTGGGGGCAAGTAGCCTTACTAGACGGAACAGTAGTAACGGCAGATTCACCCGTCTATGCCCCCGAATGATACTAGAAACTTTATCTTATCTTGAGTTTATGGTGTTTCAGATCTGTCATTACAGCCTGTTGTTTGTTTATGAAAACGCATGGCAAAGACATGCTGTATTATTGCCTTAACCTGTTGGTAAGACCATAGAAACAATAAAATGAAATAAAATAAATATCTTCCGTTGAAGTAGGAAGGATCACTGAGGCACAATTAATCCTAGAAAGCGAGAACGATTTCCGGCCACGTATCTCATAACAACGTGATCGGCCCCAGAGTGGATGGATGGCACACTTCAACCACTCCCTCCGGACCAATGTTGTAAATATCAGAACTCGATAACCATCCATATATCCTTTTCACACAGTTCCACGCCAGGTACATATTTTAATAGCCTGTTCCACATCGCTACGCCGAAAACCAGGACTGTGGCCGAGGCACATTGCATTGCTTACTAGCGCTAGTAAAGTTAGCCACAGAGTCATCACTAGGGGGAAGGCCAAAAAGACTCACTAACTATCAAAGCTCGGGCGTGACCACCGATTGAGAGGGGAGCTCCCCATATTTTTCGGGGGCCGAACGAACAGGCGCGCATCCCTTTCGTGCAAGTAGTTCGCTAATTCCTGGACGTCAAACCAATCGCCCCCGATTTCTCTCAGAGTCTGCGGGTCGAAGCTGGGTAATGGACTATTACTTATCGACTGTGGTTGGTCAAGAGCTGACTGATATTCCGTCGTTTGGCTTAGAGCTGATAGTTGCTCAAGGTGACTGGATAGGCAAGACGGGACCTCTTTAAAGCTCATGTACGACTTTTTGTTTAGCCGAGCATGCAAGGCGCTTCTGAAGACAGATGTGATACTTGCCCTAGTAAAAAGAGATAAAAGTAGCCGAAACGGTCTTTTGAGGGTAGTTAAAGGGACAGACGAATTGTCGAGTATCAGAAGTCCCTCATAAAGACAAGCAATCCTTAGTTGTTCTATGAAGTCGGATACTTCCATCACAGCGACATCGCCCGGTTTGAAAAAGAATAGACTGCTAGGATGATGCCTCAAAAGGGATGCTGAAGGCTGAATGTTAAGCGGCCCAGGGCTTCCGTCCTCGGACAGGTCAAGCAGACTTCGCGATGTTGGCGCAAAAGAAGAAAGGCGAGATCTTTCGTCATGCGTGACATTGTTCAGACTACCCTCATCCCCGAGGTCCTTCGCTGAAGATAGACATATCTGTACCGTCTCACGCAGATGCTCAGTGAGCTCAGGGTGTGAGGTGAGAACCCGGGATTGCAGCAAGATATCACTCAATCTGATCACCGACTCGCTCATTTTCTGTGCTGCAGCCTCCAACTGTGCCACACGCTTGTTTAGAACTTCAACACCGGCTTCTTTACGGGAGCGATAAGCCCTTTGCGCCAGGCGCACTTGTGTCCGTCGCCGCTGTCGTGCGTGAGTAGATGTACTTATCATCACGAGGGAAATCACAAACGCGGTAACACACCTCTTTCTTGTTTTTCTCTAACCAGGCTTCAATGACTTTGCGCGGTCGCCCACGTTTCCTAGAAGGGATTCGGGCTGTCTTTGTGCTCGCATGTTCTTGTTGGGGCTGAGGTTGAGAGTCTGGTGTCAGACACGGGCTGATAATGGTGTCTGCTGGCGCATGATGATTGTTTTCGCTCATTTCCCCGTAGACGGAAAGTACTGCGATGGTCACAATAAGGTCACTGAGGCTAATGAGGCCTAAGCTTGCGATCCAGAGCTCAAAGCCTGGGACTGGAGGACTAGAGGAGTAAAGAGATAATGGCTTCTTGACTGTTGAATGACAAAGTCACTTTGTGTACTCGGAATTGAGTTTTTATATTGGCAGAAGTAGAGTTTGCATTCATCTGAGACGTTCTTTTAGCCAGCATAATGCAGAATTTGCAGGGATTTGGGGCGCGCAATCGATCCAGGTATACTTCATTTCAGTAATCATTTCGCTCGGCTTTGGATCACTAATCTAGAATCCCGATATGTCGCGTTCTTCTAGCCGAAGCACGAGGCATCGTTAGTGGCTGAATCAACGATTAGGCTTTAGCTTATGGGCCCGCTAAGGATCCGGCCGGGGTATCGGTAGTTTGTTTAGGGTAATGAGTCTGATCCACCTCAATCCTGCGTCCTTCGGTTTTAAAAGAGTCACTAACTCATGAATCATGATTCCTCGTAGCCCCACCCGTCTTTTCTCTTCTATCTAGTTCAGCCGATAACCCATAACTTAGAGTGTACATACGTTGCGTCTATCGCAAACAATCGGATCCAGAAGGTAGCCTTGTACGAAATCATGACTTCCTCTCAGCCCACTCCCCAGAACTTTCGCGTGGTCTCCAAAAGAGTCAGCCATTGATGTACAAACCATGTCTTAGCCAGTGGGCAGCACAATGATAGGTCTATCGAGAGCGGGTTTGCTAAATACAATGATATTACTCTTAGCTCTCAGATACTTCGCCGGGAGGGGTTGATGAGCTATGTGACTAGCCTAGTTGATCACTAATCATAAAGGCGAAGAGCAAATATTCCAATGATTACAATTGTTGATTAGATTTTTCAGTTGGTCAATTGACTTCGCTTGGCTAGTACAATTCCCGGCATCCTGGATGGTTAACGGCTATTCAATATTCTATTAACTAGTTTGAAGCAGATGGTTAGGGTTCCTCCAATTGTATATACATTTATCCACGGCGACTCTGGAGCAGTCGTGGCGGTTAGGCGCATCTCAAGTGAGCAGTGCAAGGGATCGATTCAATGGTTAGTAAGTTGCGCTGGGCAAGTCGCTTAAATCTATCTACAATGTGTTGGGTACTGGAGGCTACTGAGAGGGTATCTCAATCCTCTAGCAATGCTTGTTTCGGACTCTTAGTCACTAGTGTGCTTATGATATTCATGATGGGTATCCTTAACCAGTTACCTAAATGAGAATTACTGGGGTATAGTGTAGGGTACCAGCGAACAAGACCCTTAGCAAGCCGTAAAACTGGATCTGCACTAGGCAACCCTACTTTCAATAGCATCATCGAGGGAATTATATGAGGCTCTGTTCTAGTGTATACTTACCATATCTACAGCTAAATGTTGACCCGACGCTTAAATATGAAGACCCTCTGCTCCCTGGAGCGCTTTAATCAGGGCCTGGATCAGTAGGACTCAATTAAGATGCAAACATAAATCTAAAGCTGGAAAGGCATTCTGTATCACATCATTTGCTATCTTGTTGAGGCATAATGTATTCACGATTTTGTAGCAGAAGTCTCGCTTTCTTTAAGAATTAACGTTGTTAAATCTGGATCCTATGAAGGATACATGCCATCTTTTCTCCTCGTTACTCCGTTATATCCCACATGTAAATCCTGTCCAAAAATCTCGCCCATTTTTTCATTTCGTTGAGCATTTGCTCATATCTTTGTTATTCAAGCCCTTTTAGAAGTTCAAACCATCCCTGCTGGTGCATTATGCCCCGGTTCTCCGAGCCCGGTCCCCGCAACTCCTCCAAATGTGGTAAAATTCGCTCTTTTCTCATCTCGTACAATCGCTTCAACCACTCATCCTCTGTCTTCAATAGGCTTTCGACACTGCGCTCAACGAATTCCGCCGTACTTTCCACCGTTTGCTCCTGATTCTGGTCGTTTTGTTCTAACTCAACCAGAAGCGCGTTAGGTCTGCCTCTAGGACGAAGGCCACCCGGGCCCCAGGAGAACGCGGTGATGTTGTATTCTCTGTTTTAGGCAGCCTTAAGGGCGCTTTCGATCGAGCGTACTGTGTCGTTTTGTCTATCAATCGCACCTTTGATCTTATGGGCTTTTCTGCTTCATAATTCGCGTCAAGACTTGCATATAAAGGCATTTTCGTATGCGAAGATTGACAGAAGATAGCTTCTTGGTTGACCTGGGTGTATATCAAATCCTAGGTGACTTTCAAAGAGAGATAGAAGACTAAAGGAGGTTTGAGAGGTTGGGATACAAAATATACGTCATGGGCTTTTCTGATCTATTTATGCTGATCTCTATGTGGCGAAGAAGTCTCATTGTGGAATATACCTTTCAAGTGGGCATATGTTGTGGTAGGGGCTCATATGCTCTGATACGTAGAACCACAATGTAGGTACGATATTACTTTTTTTACACGTGCCAACAAAAGATAATTACCATGTTTCACAACCTGGACGGCAAAAGACAGGATATAATGAATGAATGTGTCGGGATTGACGGTGATGCCCCTCGTGATAATGGGATTCTTTGTGACTTTGAAGTCCTTTGGAGATGGTCGAGAGGTTTTGTATGGGACATCCCTGTATACGACGCCTCAAGGTGACCTTCCGATTGGCATCGATATCAGTGATCCACCCTCAGGAAGCTTCCACATATTTCTTTACTGACAATCCCTTATTTTGCTCATCTAAGCCTTCTATATGCTATTACTACTATATAGTGGTATGCAATGTTCCACCACGAGATCGCGGATTTCTCATGCACTGTGGCAAAGCCAGGCCAGGTATGATATTAAACGTATGTTATGTGTCACTGGAATGGTAAACAAATAAGATGGCTTTTCCCAAAGGATTCCCTGCAATATCCGTACTATAGGCTAGAGTGTCGAATACTGAAGAGGAAATCACATGCCGGATTCTGACAATAGATGGCATATATCAAGCTGGCTCTGCTTATTAACTAGGGGTATTTCTACTATCAATTTAAACAAGGGTGGCTAGTTCCTGATATCAGTTGACTATGTCCCGACAGACCCCATCACTGGAGCCATCTCAGATTGATATAAGTTCTTGATATTGGCTTACCCAGGCATTTCCTCATCGAGAAGCAGCGAGATATGTACAAGTTACAATTGCTTTGGGGATATATTTGTCCGGCACAAGATAGCATGTGTGTGAGAATTGCACCTTTGAAAAGAGCATTAGAGTATGCTGATGCTGCTGAAAGTACATGGACGTTATACTTTGAATATCAAAACATATACGAAGTCCAATTTATGACTTATCAATTTCCCCATTTTTCTTCTTTCGCCCCACAGGGACTACGTTAAATAATCATCTAACATTGGAACAAAAAGTAATAAAGTGCTGGACAACAATTCCCCGTATATTGTAACGTATGAAGCCCCAAGACTGCCACAACGCACAAGCGAATGGAAAGCTGCAAGCATCAAATAGCACTTGTTGCAAGCCCCCTCAATCTCCTAACACTCTTTTGCTCCTATCTTTTCTTCCCAATTTTTTTTCTTCTTTCCAACTCAACGTTACCTTTGCCATCTTCTGAAACCAAGGAACAAAATACCAAGAGAACAAAGCCCACTCGAAAGATCCCATCAACAAACCGTCTAGCTATTACCTTGCTCAATCTTTAGCAATAGATTGAGCTTTTCAGTAGCACGCTCCTTCACATCATCCTCTGATGGCATTAGTGTATCGTACGACACCAGTAGTATAATTCTATCGCCTTGTACACCTTCCAAGTTATCACTTTGCAGCCACATAGACTTTGGAGGATGGTATTCAAGACGACATAAGCCATCTTTGATTAACTCCTCATCGCCTTCTCGTGGATCTCGTGGCTGAATCATGTTTAGAATCACATACCAAGCCATTCCTTCGATGCGAATGCTGTTCTGAGGATTTAAACTATCGCTGTAGATACGAATAGCTCTCGTAGGTGATTCAGAATGCAAGAGAGGATAGGTTTAAGATGATGATGTTGAAGAAACCAGATGAATAGATTTTAGGGGTCATCAGCGAGTATTTATGGCCACCTATTGTACGACACACCAGTTACACGTGGCATTCCCCCTTTAAGTGGCGCCGTCCGTTGTACTGGGTTGCTATATTCCTGTATAAGAATGGAATATGTGGGGTAATATATCGGAAGCCATCTCTTAGACGAAGGTAATTTCCATGGTCTTTATCTCAGCTATACCCGAGGCTATATAGCTTTTTATTTCCGGCTTCTAGGTAGTACGGAAGTAGCAAGTGGTTCCCATAGAGTAAAATGCGGCGTATACTTCGTTATGCAGGGTATATTCTACCTAGAATTTTGTTGATATCGCGACGTCGTGATATCGGCTGATCCGAAGAGCTTTTATCTTTTACGGGAACCATACACAGACTAACACCTCTCATATCCTGTCGTAGAGGCCATGGTCATCCGCAGACAGACTATGAAACATGCATTTGACTTCTACGTAGGACATGAACAGATTCAAATGGTATGGTGACACATTAGAACGGACTGGGGGCTGTTGCCAATAACCTTAGTATCTATTACCATCTATTACCATACTTAGAGAAGAACAGCTCTTCTGCAACATGGGCCTTCACGGCACACAAAGTACACTAAATTGAAGATGGATGCATTGGAATAGTATACTTCAAATGAAAAGCGTACAACAAGAGACAAGGTAGAAATAAAACTAGGAAAAGAAAGCGCAAGACTGAACACTGCGAAGACTGTAGAGACATACTGAAGAGAACAAGGGGAAACAAGTAAGATGTTAGTATACCTGAAACCTGGCTAAGCAGCTGGGTTACTTGCTTTTCAATTGCCGTTTTGCCCAAATCTCGGCATCAGCGTCAAGCGTTATGGCAAGAAGGATAGGACCCTATTCTAGCATGTGAGGCAAAGATTCCGTATTCCAAGGACCAGATTGGTGCATGGTCAGCAAGGGTAAAGTGGCATTATCGGGCGTTTTATTCTCAGAAGCTTTATCCTCAGAGGCTTTATCCTCAGAGGTTTCATTCGCAGAGACTTCATCATGAGACGTTTTATTGTTGAGATATGCAAGGTAATCATCGCCATACTCCGCAAATATTAGAAATATCTCTTGCCGATCCTGCGAAATATGCATTCTCCTGCAAGTATTTGTTAGAAACGCATCATAATTGAGACACTAGGGTGGCCTACAATTTCCCAGCATTGCTTTCGTCGTATCACTTTTAAGCCATGCGACCATTTGGCACTTTCTTGCATCTGGATGATCGGTTGCTTGTTTGCTCGGATGACAAGCTTGACTTCAATAAGAGCGTAGGGATTCTCCAGGCCATCATTCAGATATCCATCGGTCCGATCTTCAAACTGGCTTCCGCAAATTTGGCAACAAAGCCTTTTCTATGGATAGTCCAGTTTCAAGTTTCAGAAATATTGAAGTGGATCGTAAGAGCATTCAGAAAAACCACGAGGACAGTATTTACAATTTGCTCATCCTTGGTCGGTGGGAACATCAGCTCTTAGAGATCTTCAGGAACCTGGGCGGCTGGAGTGATGACCTCGGGCGAAGAGAGCTGCTCATCGGAGACCACGTCGTCGTCATCGGAAGATACTATAACGGGTGTTTGTGGCGTCTTCGCTGAATCCTTTTGCGATGTTTTAGGCGGACGTAATTGGAGTTTGGAAATATCTAGTGTCCTCACATTACGCTTGGGCCGACGCAGTGCAAGCGGGGTGTCAAAGCAACAAAGGAGACAATTTCAATTGAATTGGTATCTCTACTAGACATTCTGATATTGCATATAGCACTTCAATCAATTTGAAGATTTTCTCAAGTGGTGTCGAGATCATAAAGTGGCAGGTTGAAGGCAAGCCTTGAGCTTCCCGCAGCGGTGAGAAACATTCTCCGCACTTGAGTATACCTGTGGTACCTTTTGGTGTCATTTCTACCGAACATCACTGCTTCGCTGCCAGAGACGCCCAGGAAAGCGTAGAGGCCTATACAACTTCCTTCTCTAGCTGTACCATCCTTTCCATCATCTCGCTTGAGAATAAGTATGCAAAATAAGGGAAGCTCTTAAGGACTCTGTGAAACAGCTGATATTCTTTGAAAGTCGGAATATGACGCGTTGCAAATTGCGCTACAATACTCTGCAACTTTGGATTTGCAGGAGTAGGCAGCTCATAGATATATTCAACCAGGTTGATAAAGTCCGTAGCGTTCCACTGATGTATCAGATCTGATACCAACTTTTTCTCGGCGAGGTCTCTAAGCCCGCTGATGGCGTATTTATCAGCAGTAACATGCATCATAGCATTGGCATATCTAGGGATTGTGGCACTATTGTGTCCATTAACGCGCCTCTGGGACCTTAGGGCTTTTACTTCATGGATGAGCTCGGCGTCGTCATAGTCCTCCCTGTAGAGATAGTCAAGCATCTTTTTGATGATTAAAGGGTGATCGGTAACCGTGATCTCTTTTAATCCGTCCCTGATAGCATCATAGAGGAAGCCAGACTGTGGACAGACGATACAACAATGCGCATTGAAAATTGTCAGTCCACATTTAATCTTTAGGTCCGAAAAATCGCCATTATCTCGGATACTTTGTCATGTTAGATACTATTCTGCAGATAAGAAGGGTTAGGGTAAGCATACTTTGAGAGCAAAGAAAGGAGAGCGCTGGGTCCCGTTATTACATTCTGGGCGCAGAGGTTCCTCTGTGATTGAGGGAGCTCAATGGGCTGCGGGCTTCCTTGTTTTGGCTCTGGCTCAGGAACCGATTCTGGCTTTGACTCTGGCTCTAGTACTGGTTCTGGCGGCTGTTCAGGCCCTGGCTCTAGCGGTTGCTCTGGTTCCGGTTCCGGTTCCGGCTCAGACGCCTGTACATGATCCTCCGCTATAGGATCCGGCGCCGCAGGAGGCCATGCAAAATCCTCCCCAGGAACAGGCAGCCCTTCCTTCTTCAGCTTTTTCGTTCGTTTCCTCCTAAAACTAAAACCGAGACTGTCCCAGTTCCTATAGAGTGGATGATCAGGGAGCTTAGCTGTCAATACAGGTTCCGGGTCTGGCGCGTCCACTGGTTCTGGTTCAGGTTCAGGCTGAGGCTCGGGTTCTGACTTTTGTTCAGGATTTTGTGCTGCCACGGGTGGTACACTTCGCGTCCAGAATTCGTCCGTGCCAGGGTTTCTGCTGCCAGAAGCAACATTATCTCTAAAATAGAACCCAAATCCTGATGGGGTACCCATTGGATCGGCCTTCGGCGTAGATACCCATTGGTATACATCCTGTGATGTGTTGTTATCCATAACTACCAGAGCTCAATAGAGGGGTAAAAAGATGAAGAAGAAAGAAGGTTAAACAGAAGGAAGGCAGAGGGGTGTAAATAATAGCATAGTGCCCATGAACATGGATATCAGGACCATGACTCGCTTTCTGAGTCTGCCACGTCACAACACGCGGGGTAGGTATCTACTATGTAAGAAATCACTGACTGACTATGCAGCGTATAGGTAAGATCTGGGACTATTTTTTCAATTTGCCAAGCTGATAATATCTTAAGTAGAGGCCCGCAGTATTGCTATTGCTGCATTATTAATTCCGTTCAGTGGGTCAATCCTACCAGAGGAAGTGTGTACTTGGTGCTTTTGCAAGGATGTGAGTAAACAGGTACCATGATTTACAGCTGCCCGCCGCCGGTGCTATGTACACTGTGTGAACATGAATACGAGTTTGATACAGAACGGTTTATTTACAGACCCTTTCGTTGGAGAGCGTGTATCAGGATTCGGAACTACAGCTGGCATCTCATGCAAGGTCACATTGTTCAAAATTGTATGATTCTCTGGGATTTGAATTGATTATGCAATATCTTAGCAACTGTTATTCGTACAATGCAGACAATGAGTAGATACTGTCAGACAGTAGAGTTCAAAGATTGTGAGAAAGAAGTCTTAATGTATTTTTCTGTCCATCATAGCTGAGGGAAAGCAAAGAATACCATAGCCGAATATCACACAGTTTCTCCCATGCAAACAATTACCCTTCTTCACTTCGAATTTTCCTAGCTGCTGGGACATTTCTTTTTCAAGCAACAGGGCCTCTTCAGCACCAGGGATATTGTAGCAACATATCACATAGAACTGAAATACAGCCTACCAGCGTGAACTCCGAGTGGACCTATAGCTACTGATCGTCTCCATCAATCCCTTGATCATACAGCTTGATGCATATTGCCGCAGTGGTGCACCCCAATCATCTGCCCAATCTTCCAACCTTATCCAATGGGTATATATGTCATCAAAAGGTGGATAGTCAAAGATTTCCAGTTGATCAAGATCGACACGCCGTTTGCATTCCTCGTAAAATTGGATCCAGAATTGTCTGTTTGAGGCCCGTAGAATTCCGGACCTGGGTTTGTGAGTGGACCGAGTTCTAACACATACATAATAAGGCATTTCGTGCTATGTAAGGGTGGGCCTTTATGAGCTATTTTTATTAAAGACCTTGCTTCGTTCTTCTTGCTTTTGCAGAGTAGGGATATTGTGTTCATATAGATTGCAATTATACATGCCCTACAGGCTTACTGAAAGCGAGACACGGCGCGCTATTTATGCTTATACCGAGCTAGTCTCAGATCGACGGGAACTTCAGAAGAGCTTGCCAGTCGTAGAGGTCTCCAGGAGTGTGCAGAGGCCATAGTCCGTACGCAGATGAATATCACCGGTGAGTTCCACAACCTGTTCCTAGTGGCTGATTCTTCTATCTGGGAACTTAGCCAAAATGAAGCGGGTTTCGCAGGGTTGCCGGAATTCTGCGCACTTTTCCACTACTGCATTTGCATACACGGGGAGAGTACCCAGTACGATCAATATCCTCCTACATATACTGAAGGAATATGAAGTGTTTCCGGCTATTGAGATTAATGATTCTGCTAATATCCTGCCCCCATGGCCAAAACCCTGGGTAGGCTGGAACCTGTAATACCAACTCTCTTGCTTTGAAAGGTGTAGGAAAGTGCCATATTACTATGCTAGTTTACGCTGTAGTAACCTGTCTGATGTTACTTTAGTGACATTGGGCAATTGGAAGGAAAGAAGCTTATATATACCAACGGACAGGCTCACAGTAAGTACCGCTCAGGAGCTACATGTCGAAGAAAAATAGAAAAAAAAAAAAAAAAAAACCAAGTTCTTAATTCGGCTACAACTGGGAGATAGGAGGCCTCGAGACGCTTTGTATCGCATAGCACTTATAAAGAGATAATAATTACCTGCTGCAACTCAGAACTCAACGGAGCTACGAGTTCCTAAGAACTACCATACAGCAAATATAGCAATGCGCATATAAACTCACTTTACTTTATATCCCAGAGCACTTGATAATACAAGACACCTCTTGAATACCCCAAGATAGATATGATGCGGTCCTTACAGTGAACTATGATTGAACGTTTAAAATCACACGCGTAGTTGGATTTCATTTTTCGACATAGAGACTATTGTAAACTCCTTGCTACCAAATGCCGATGATTGCCGGCGTGATACATCCTTGTACATGACAAAATGTGCCATCATCATTCCAAATACCCCGCCTTTTGACGGGCGATAAAACAAAGGGTGTCCAAAGCCTCAATAAAATCTGTGTCAATCGATAATGGAAACCGGTCCCTTCTATTCCAAACCCCGTCTTCGCCATAGAGTGGGCGCCACCAAACCGTGGTGTTATCTTCTTCTGGTGGTATTGCGCCTTGATCAAGGATCTGGAATTTATTCTTCTTAGCGTGGCGTTTAACCAAATCCGAAAGCTCGGGTCATCCTCAGATACCCTGGCCTGTAAATCGTGGGGATAGTCGACCTCTTTCTTGAAAACGAACACCACACATAACTTCTCGCTCGACGGGGTAGACATGTTGACTTGCTCGGTGGATGAAAGTAAGCGAAGCAACTGATGATGATAAAATATGAGTAGCAGGCTGAGAGTTGGGGTGGAAAGGCCTTTGGGAACTCAGGGGGGTATTTACACCAAGTCCATCCTACGCCGAAGAGATAGCCCAGTGGAATATGCTGCCGATTGTGGATTATCCCATATAGTGGATTGTTGGCACGGTATAAGGCCAATTCATAGGTATAACATCCTGTACCGCACATCCAAAGGGGAAATACTCCGTCCATTTACCTTCTTACAATACCACAGAAGCCGGTATATACATTAAATGAGAAAGGGCAGCAAATACGTGATATTATGGGCGCTTTCCTTTACGCAATTGCGGACAAAGAACAAGGAAATTTTGGTATGCGGAATTTAGCCCAAGGTGTTGCAACTTACCCTTGCAAGGGTTTCGGATAGGTCTAAAATGCTACTCCCCTACCACTGTATCATTGGTTCAATAAGCTGATGAACATCTGAACATCTGATACTGAGGTAGTAATCAACACCCATTGTCTATAGTGGTGGCCCTTTCAGAGTTTCGTACAATGAGAACCGAAGCTACTAGTATCCAGTGGAACTTGAACAAAGGGGCGTTTGGTAAAAGCCGCTATGTTCACGGAATATACCCAGAGGGACAATGGCCTTGTGAAACAATGGCCTTCGAAAGCATATACCTCTTTGCTTTTGCCGAGATGGTATGAGGATATGATGTTGGGGAAGTTCAGGCGAGAATATCGGGGAGAATAATCAATGATAGGGCTAGGCATTTTGGGAATAGTTGTAGAAGTGGTTTCATGCATTCTCGCTTGGGGGAAAGCAAAGCCTCACTGTGGTGTGCTTTGTCTCATACTTCGCGGTAAGGAGTGGTAGTGATGCTACAAGAAAGAGATCGGCCTTAAGGCACGGTATAGAGGAGGCGGGTTCAATAGTAATGGAACTCTGCCTCTAATGATCCATTTCCTGAGTCCTTGACACTTTTCATTATCTCATCCTTCCCTGCCTCCGATCATTCAGTAGAGTGTAAATGTTGGATAACGATGGTAGCATCCCGGCTATACTCTCCACAGCGTAGGGATTAAATGTTAAGTCAAACATGCCCCATACAATATCATTGATGTAGGGTTTGTCATAGTACTGGCAATGGCTATTCTGTTGCGCAGATCAAGGATAGCTACGCAAAGTTGCTATACTATTCGTCTAATATTTAGTTATAGTACGTTGAGGAATGTATAATTATATTGCCCTGCAGATCCAAGGGTATACTGTTCAACATACAAGGCTGGGGTTGTCTATTTTGCACTTGCGATGATAGATTATGAGACGCCATAGGGCCATAATCTATCTCATATGCTTGAGGAAGTTTTGCTGGACCTGAATGGCCCTTTTTCGTTTTCTATTTTTTATCCAGTTTTTGAGGTAATGATGTCAATACATGATAAAGTCCAAAAGCACACCTTCGATATTCTAGTCAAAAGAAAGAAATGGAAAAGGATGCATCCATAACGCTACACAATAAGTCAAAGGCCGTTTCCCTCTTCCTCATACACTGCGCCCTCCCATCCTCGGCTTTACTTTGTTGTCTAAAGGAACGACAGTAGCAGGTACCAGCCTGCTTGGAGTAGCCATGCTAGGAAATAGGAAAGATAAACTGATGGACTCAAATAACCATTCACGCCCGCCCCCCACACAGCGTAAACCTTTAGAGAATGTTATCATCGACAGACATATCGACTTTGTAAAGACTCTCGAATGCTTCACAGATAAGATATTGAAATTCCCGAAGACCATGCTTTTCAGCAGCGTCGAATACCTTCTCAAGCGCGTCCCACTTCTGCTTATTCAGGCTCAGTATAGTTTCGTGAGCTTCTTGGAGCACTTTCCGAAAGCTTCTCAGTACTTCCACTTCAGTTGGCGTATGCCAATCTGAATTTACTAGAACACACATGATATGTTTATTCTCGTCAAGGGTTTCGTCAAAGGTGACTAGTTCATCACGGTAAAAGATCTCCCACTCTCCTTTCGCTATACGAGTCCCACAGGCTGTATAGAACATTGTGTAGCCGTCCTTTCGTGAGACATCTGCTGTGACCTTCGCGTAGCAATATTTGCCTATTCGTGGGGGGAGATCTTCCTCTTTTGTCTCGGATTCTTTGCCTTTGCCTCTGTCGCCTTTTTTGCCTTTTCCGTCGTCCGTGCGATGCCACTCGTAGTACTTGTTCGTGCGCTTGTAGGTGCGCTCAGTAGACATATTTGGTCCTTTTGAACAAATTTGATGGGTGAGTTGTAGGAATGGAACGAAGAAGAAATGGAATATAGATGAACTGTTATCCTAGATGGATCGAAGGCTGGGTGGACTTCGTGGAGGGTTTTATGTTGGATCATTCTGGGAACAACCCACATGTTGAATGACTATGACTGGGTTGCGACTTCCATATTCATCAAAGGATGAAGTTGAAACACTCTTTTATCACATCATACTGTCACAGCGTTCTTGCAATCTGGATCAGGTAAAGGCCAACAGTCCAAGGATTATTATTATATTTATATAGTGGAGGGTAACATGCAGTTGGATATATTAATGCCAGACAAACAGGGTTGTGTTTCAGAGCGGCTCTATATGCCGTTCCGGTTAACGGTACTTTCGGGGTAGTTCGGCAGTGAGTAAACAATGCCTGGTACTTATATATGACCGCGGGGACGGAGGTTCCAGGGATGACGGCATCGTCTCAACACCCTGGCCGTGCTACCAGGGATCATATCTTCTTTCTCTTCTGTACAACAGGGAGATTTCCGCAGGGCAATGCTGCTTTATCGACGAAAATAGCTGGGTATAGGGGGGTTCGCGTGATCGACGGTCTCGTCAGTGCTTGACTCGATCTGTCTGAATTCATTGTCACCAGTCGCTGGCCAGGATGTCGATAGATGCTCCGTAACATAAGGGGGACGAGGTTTCTAGTTGGCGTACTTGCTCCAAGACCGGAGTCTTTTACCGTACTGTTTGAGTGTTGATTAGAGAAGGGGTTCATCTCCAAGAAATTAGGAGCTTGCTTACGCGTTCCAGAATGAATGGTAGAGGAACCATAGCAATGGATATGAATCCTAGCGTGCTCGATGCCCATCCAATGCCCAGTGACTGTAACATCCTCGGAGCGGCTAAAGGCAACGCTCCGCCGAATGAACTTCGGAAGAATGTGTTGCCGGCGAATACGCTTGCCACATATCTTGGATAAGACTCTGCCAGGTAGTTAAGGATAGACTGAAAGGTGAGGTAGAACCCCGGTGCGAAGAAGGCTGTACCGATGATAGGGACAATCCAGTGCACGCTTTTATGGTAATTAGCGGCTGGTCCGAGAGGCACTTGCCATAGTGGACTTACCTTTCACGAGAGGTCCATGCAAAAATAAAGAGGCAAACTGGGATACAGATGGCTCCGACCTGTCCAGGGACAAGGCGGGCTTCGGGCTCAACAATGGCTTCTGGTTTCGCAACTCGTGGCTGATACGAGAAATATAACCACAGCAGGTATACAATAACGGACACGACTGCGCCCGCAAGAATACCAAAGAATGCAACTGAAAGGACTGTCAGGCCAAATATTGCAGGCGTTAGGAGGATACTTACGGCCTTGTTGTAATGCGGTGAAGTGGTAGATTCCGTCAAAAACTAAAGCGATCGTGAGCAAAAGCATGTAGGTTGTCTTCCAATAGTAACATACCAAATGGGAAAAACTCGAACCATAAATATAGTATCCCGTATATCAGCATAGTGTGCATATTGACAAAGAGAATGACCGGGTCCATGCAAGCAAGTTTGAAATCGTCCATAGTCTGTTTTACTATGCGCGTGGCAAGGTTAGACTCTGGCGTGTCAATGTCCGCTTGACTTTGGTAAATAGGATTGCCTGTCTGGTCACGGAGTCGCTGGGCTCGACGAAGAAGGATATTCGAATACAAGGTCTCAGGAAGCAGGAAGAAAATAAACACGGTGGTGAAAGCTGTGACGCCGGAAAGAAGCCATAGAGTTGCAGTCCATGTCTCCCAACGCTCGCTGCACGTATACCATCAGCATGAGACTGCCATATAGGGCGAATTGAGCACGTACATTACCAGTGTACCTAGAATCTAGTACTCAGAGTAAGTAAAAGCACTGAAAAGAGAATTGGGAGAAATTTGCATACCGGTCCTAAAATAGGCCCACACACTCCGCTGACTGCGTACAATGCAATGGCATACGGGATTTCGGCGGGTCCATATACCTCCATCAGCGTAGCACCACCCACACTAATTGGTGCACTCCCAATAAAGCCGCCGAAAAATCTCAATATGAGAATAGTATGCACGTTCTTTGCTAGCGCAGTACCTATATTAAATAAACAAAAAGCAAGAGAGCCGAGAACATAAACTGGTGTACGTCCAATAGATGGCAGGTTCGATACTGGTGAAAGCTTGAGTAGATTTTATCGTCAGCGTATTCCTACACTTAAATAAGCCTGTATACGTACAATGAGTGGCCCAATGCCATATGCAATAACGAAAAGAGAGAGTCCCAGTGTACCCTCTGCAGTGGTAGCGCCAAAGACCTCTTCGATCCCCGGAATGCTTGGTGTGAAGATTGCCGACGCCGCATAAAAGCTGAAGTTCAGCAGCATAACATCGACCATTACGATCGTCTTGGTCAACGTGGGCCAATTTCTGGGCATATCTGCATCCTCGGGTCCGTTGAAACCAACCAATTTGTAGCGAGCGGCCCCATGGCAAGTAGAAGAGCTTGAACTCGTGGTTTCTTCCTCCTTTGGAATATCAAGATCACGATGTGGGAATGTCCGACCGTTTGTTATAAAATTCAGTAACCGTCCGAATGAGCTTTCGCGAAGTAGGATGTCCATCGTGGAGATGGCCTGAATTCACAAAATCACTTCTGTGCTTGAAAATGAAAGACAACGGCGAATCAATGGATACTTCTGTTTGGGTTGAGACCAAGGTCGAAATTACTTATTCAGCCATTTATTTCAACGTCCATGGCAAACATTATATATGCACTAACTGAGAGGCGATCGATACATTGATCAATGCGCTCAGTTCGGAATTCCGAGGCATATCCCTTTCTGTCCAATGAAACTCCACCCTTAAACCCTATCTCCGTACCCGTTTCAAGCACCGATCGGAATTCCGTGCATTCTCCAGGGTCCAGTATTAAGCTCGGAATGCCCGTATGTCTTAGTATTCCGTGGGATATAAATTCTAAGTGCATGGAAAAGTATGAACTTGGCGAATATCTGATATATTCCACCTAAGGACCAAGTTTATCAACATGAAAAAAGCTATCTTTACTTAATCTACCGAAATATGATGCCCGTGAACCACAGGAGGCGAGGAAAAAAATTGGGAAAAGTAAAATCAAAGAAAAGAAGGAAAGGTCCGAAAGGAGACAATAGTCTATCGAGAAATGGGACGAGCTTAATTGACTCATGGATGTACTGAAATATAACACTGTAGCATCCGTGTCATGGCGGCAACGGCGTCGGGCCACGTTATAGCTATATAAAGGTGCGATCCGGGCAAGATCGGACCTCTGGTCTGATTATTGTGACCCTTTGGCTTAGTTGTCTGGACACCCATTCTTACAATCCACCTAGAAAGTCCGAGACATAGTCAAACAAGTCAATTGTCGTCGATGCAGAAATTGCCTTGACGGCTGCTGTAAAATAGGGAATTTCTTCCCCATTGTACACGCTCCGATTGCCGTGAATACCGATCGTGACCTTTCCGTAGTTGGAATTACTACTCTCCCATAATCCCTTTCGTATGAGGAGCTTTATATCCAAGTTGCCAAGGGCAACTAGAGTTGACGTGCCGTTCCGAAGAGTCATATCCGGGATGTCAATATATCCCAGTTCCGAGTCATCTATGGTAAGATTGAAGCTCACAGCACCCTTGATTGACCAGCATTTAGCATATATTTCAACAGGCATTTTGAAGTTTTTGATCCGTTAAAAGCTTGCCAATTGGAGCGGAATGAAGACTGACCATTTCAACACTAATTGTGGTTGGCGTATTCAAGACGAGTGTGGCGTTTACATTGTACCCGCCCTTAGGGGGATCGATAAGATCAAGCTTAGTGACGTTAAAGGCGTCGTCACGTTTCATAAATTCTATAATATGACGGCCAATTAGTAGGATTATAGCGTACACCAATACATGCTAACTAACCATCCACATTAAGTCCTATATAAGGTAAGATATCATTAGCCTTTACTGATGCACCTATGTCACACATCGGAGGGAAAAGTATGCAACAACATACCTGGCAAGGCCACCGTTTTATGAATGTCTAAATGGGCAGTGGGCAGTGCTTGCACCTTGAGAGTTGGCTTTCCAGTAATTTGAACTGAAATTTCATCGCTTCTGACTGCATCCTCAGCCAGCTTTGAGAAACAGCTGACACAAGACAATTCCAAATCCTGGTCAATCTCGAGATGAGCATCGTTTCCAAAGTCAATGCGGGGAAAGGGGAGAACAGCAAAGGGAGTATCAGAGCCCGCATAGTGCATGGAGGCATCGAACTCAGAGAGGTGTCCACTACCCATGCCCACATGAAACTGTTGTGATTGCCGTATATGGAACGAGTTTGGCGTCGGATTTGTGATAGACAAGCCGTCGAAATCGAAGTCGTACTTATTGATGCGATCATTGGCAAAGCGCGGAACCCCGACGTAGGCTCTTTTTGACTGATTAACTGGGCATTAAAACATATGCACTAGTGAGGCTCACATTGGAAGGACAGTGACCAGGACAACGCAGCCCAGGCCGATCAGATATAGCCACCACCATTTCTTCATATGGGCCTTCCATCTTTGCAACAATGGCGGTTTCGGAACGGCGGCACTCTCATTTTCTTCCAACTTGAATGAGCTGTGCTCAGAATTACCTTTTGACATTTTCAACAGCGTGCCATAGATTATTTCTTGGACTTCCCAGGCAAAGACGCAAAGATTGAGCTCACGACCGATTTGGGTTTTGGTCACGTGTTATACGCAAGGAATACAACTGCGTCCAATGCAGTTGCTGCAGGATGCAAACAAGTCGAGCGGGGAAACGGGGATGGAAAAGAGTCATTCCTAAAGCTGTTGTGGCAATTTAATTGCGGTCTGAACTTGTTTGAAGGGCCCTACCCCGTGGGGCCAGTTCCTGGCGCCGATCCTTTCACATGAGATACGATGGATGCGTATATCTTGGATTTAGTACTCGGCATAGACCACGGAAATCAAGTGGGTGATTTCATATTCGTTGTGAATAGATTGATCCATTCCATGCGCCACAAATCTTATGCCATTTAGATCTACACTGATTTTAATTCAAGGGCAGGAAGGTTTCGAAAGACGATTCGGTATGCTCGGTTACGGCCACGAGTTCAGATAAACCTCGGACTTAACCCTAAGTGAGGGGTGATCAGCACTGGTCCCTGAATCTTCAAGGGTCTTCGATTTGCCTGACGGAAGAGTAATTTGCGTGGCGCAGTGGGAGTACGTGAACTATAATTAGCTCATTCGATCGATTGATCCGTATACATGATCGAAGTCTCGTTTGATTAATATTACATTTACCAAAGCTTGAGTGACCATCGTCATGACCATTATCACAGAACTATCATGCAGTCAAATCCGGATGTCTCGACAACCTTACTGGAGATTCAACATCCTTAGTCTGACACCATAATAACTATCCATGCAAACATTTCACAAATGAAGCAGGGGTCAGGAATCGCGACAAGACTCCGGTACTTTACTCCGGCATACCACGTGATGACTAAGCGAGGCCTTTTGTCACGAGTTTTAAGAGATCGTCGCTCTAAGACATACACTTGCCAGTGTCACTCGACGCGGTGATCCAGCTCAGCGAAATGTCATAGCTCCATTAGCGCAGAGCATTTATCATTGATGCTTGGTCCGAAGAATGGTGCGACAACAGCAAGACAGGGAAACTGCTAGCCAGCAGCAACAACCTCGGGACCGTCAGGGGAATGATGATGGAGGTTCCGACAGCCCCGAGGGCCTGCCACATGAACCTGCCTCAAAGCGCCACAAACGAGGCAAATATGTGTCAAAAGCTTGGTACGGAACCAGAAAGTAATAAGCTACAGCCTCCTTTCTGACAACACGCGCCTGTTTTCCAGTGGCCAATGCCAGAGGAGAAAAATCAAAGTGAGAAAGCCCAAAAAATATACCGTGTTGGATGTCTCTAAGCCCGTGGGATGATTCTAGTGTGATGGTTGCATCCCCTGTCAACCATGCGTCCTCAATGGCCGAGATTGCCTCATGCAAACAATCGACATGCGGCGCCGAAGAACAACCGGGCTGACGGAGTCTGGAGTTCCTGACAAGGAGCTGGCCAATGCGGACGCTAGTCGTCATAACCATGACGATCAGTATGAGGATTCATCTTATTACTCTGCTGGTTTAATATAATCCAGCTAACAATACGATCAGACTAACTGCGAGAGACCTCGCGTCTCGACTAAGTCGGATTGAGCATCAGCTAAGCCTAGTCTTGGAGTCAGTAGGCCGCGACAAAGACAGATCCGTTGGCAAAGAGCCGGGAACCGATAGATCAAGTCACCTACGGGAGGCTAATGTCCGACGGCCCATCACCTCTGATTTCTCGAATGCGGTTAGATCCCAAGTACCGGCTTTCTCGGGTGAATCTTCTATTAACCACACCCTCGACCAAATTGAGGGCTATCTGGAGCGTACAGATGCCACGTATGATAATGCAGAGCATCCCATGTCCTGTCAGGCGTCAGGAATATCTTTAACTGCGCCAGGTTCCCCGCTAGCTGGCTCTAGGGAGACGCGTGAGGCAGTCGATATACGAAAAATCTTGAATGCATATGGCATCGATCCACGGAAAGAAGAATGGGATGGATACATGCACACTTTCTGTGAAGAAGTGCATATCCTATACCCTTTCCTCCACATTCCGAGCCTGTGGGCCAATTATGCAAACATGTGGAATTCTGGTTTTTCTTCCACGGAGCATGAGTTTCAGGGAAGCAAGGATTACTGGATAATGGTCGCTCAGGTATGGGTTTGTATCGCACTCGGAAGGTGTACGGAATCCCCTCGGCTGTGTAGTGAGGAGGGCAAACACTCTGCTGGGTGGAGCATCTTCGAGGCAGCAACGGACCTTATTGGGGACCTTGTAGGTTGTTTTCGGGCGTGCTCAAGGCCTACGATTATCTTGCAAACTTACGCGTTAATGGTACACGACCTGACCTCAGGATAACATCGCATAGCGGATGCTGATATTTTGGTGACTATTGTAGGTGGTCTATCTCTTTCGACTCGACGCAAATGAAAGAGCGGAGAAATTCTTAGCGCTTGCTATCTCGCATGCACATTATCTAGGCTTTCATCGGTCCAAGGTTGTCCGACGTATGCCAGTTTTCAACGATGAAATGATTCGGCGGCTATGGTGGTCTCTTTATGCCCTTGATCGCCGGTTAGCAATCGAAACGGGCCATCCATTCCTAATACAAGATGTGAATGTTGATGCTCCTCATCCCCAGGACCTGGACGATGACTGGCTCACCCAGCATAAGGAAGACCCCAAGACAAGCAATGAGCTGGAAAGCGACATCAAAGCAGCACTTTCCCAAGATTCCATTACACCAATCCCGTACCTATGTGCCACCATCCGCTATTCACGTGTCGTGGGGAAGATATGGGAGGCAATCTACGGGGCCAATATGACAGATGTCATCCCCAGCTCAAGTTTACTAGAATACCTAGACCAGCTCATATCCAGTGCCCAAGTGGAAGTAGGACCAGAGTTTTCCGATAGTCACCACGCCGAGCCGCCAAATCTTGAGCGAAGGAATCCGCTTCGATGGCTCACCAAGCAGCAGATGCTGATGCGAATTGTACGAGACCTCTTCATCTTCCTATTTTCACACCCGTTTTTTGTTCTTTCGTTGACTAACCACATACCTAGAGATGGTTATCTCTCCGCCTCCTCATCCGAAAACCAATCTTGCAACAACGAGCCTCACCCCAGGAGTCCATCGCTGACATCCTCGAAACCGAAGTCACCTGCATTCGAATCGCCTCTAACATCATCCAGGAATTCAAGCAAATCCCTCAATACACGGCATCTGCGTTCCCCTTCCTCCACTCACTAGTCGGGGCCACTGTCGTCACTCTAGGCCTGATCATCCGAGAGCCGTCTTTCAAAGCAATGTACGGCAACATCACACTCCACGCCGCAATCTCGCTCGAGAACTACTGCCGCAAGACATGGGTCTCAGGAAAGATGATCCGAACAATCCGGAGGCTGAATCAGATAACTTCATCCGTTCTATCCGATTCCAGAAATCAACCCTCGAAGCGTTCCGCGGCGCTACAGCCATCATCCCAAAACCATATCACGGATACTAACACGGTCCCTCAGACAACAGCCTGGACATCGTCCATGACACTCCCTCCTTCAAATCACTCAACCCACACATCCACTGTGCAGGGTAGTTATATTCCAATCTCGGCACTGACGAATCAAAATAAATCTTCTCTCGTGACGAGCTCTATCCATGCGTCGCATCCAATACCTCCATTAACACATCAACATACCTCTGAAGGATGGACCGTTACGCCACCAAACCTCGTGACCACTGATTTTGACTTTGAGCAAAGTCTTACCAGTGATATTATACCGGGTGGTCCTGTCCATGGATGGATGGTCGGAACACGGCCAAGTGAGGTCCAGGATGGAACTGCATATATGGAGATGGGATGGTTGGAGTCTTTGTTTGGGATTGATATAGGATCCAATGTCATGCTTCCGCCTGAGGGTTAGATTAAGTCTTTGATGAAGTTCGAGGCTCGGTTTGTGTTGAGATGTATCTGAGCAGACTTTTCTTTAGAATAGAAGGTTATGTCGCTACCCAAAGAATCATATGTACTATATCTAAATTCTATCTTGCAATTCCAGTCAACGACCATCGACACTCATATAATGACTCTAGAGGGCAGTGTGGCTAGGCAACACTCCCGCATTCTCAAAAGACCGATAGGTCTCAATCCAAGTCTCCAAGGTATCGTCTGTTCGCTGCCAACCGTACTTCCTGGCCTTGTTAACAGACGAGATTGTGCACCAGGACTTGCCGGTCGCCCAGTTGAAGAAACCCCAGGTGCCCCAGTCGAAGGCTTCGAGCTTGCCTCCGTATTTCTTCACCACGGCTTCCCAGACAGGACGCTTGTCTTTCGCCCACTCCACCATGTCGATTTCGTTGTCAAGGGTATCGGTTTGGCCGGTGGCCTTGTGAAATTGCGGTTCGGGGACCTGCATACAAGTTGTCAGCTGATCATCGTGTCATCTCTTTGCATACCATACAACATACCTGAACGCCCAAGTATTTCGCGACATCTTGCCACAAGTATTTCCACACGAAGACATCCCCGTTACAATGATTGAAATCCTCATTCTTGCAGTGGTCCGTCGTCGTAGCGTAGATGGTCAAATCGGCCAAGCTAGGTGCGTAAGAGTTATCGTCTATGGAGTTCCAGAAATACTCGTTACCCGGGAATTGGGCGGGCTGGCCGAGCTCCCGACAGATCAACATGTAGATGGCCACGGTCAGGGCTTCGGACATTCCGTTTGCTGTGGGATAGCAAATTTTCGTTAGCTGAGTAACCAAGGGGATACTTCCAGGTGAGCCAACCGTGGGGAGCAAATCCATTGATTGCGTTCGGGCGGATCACGTTCCAGGACCACGTCCCTCGTCTCTTCTGTGCCTCCTTCAGATAGTCCTCCTGGGGGTAATAGAAATTGTAACCCTTGTCGTCGTATCTGGGCATGTCCTCAGATAGAGGGAACTTCACGGGCCCGAGGTGAGCGCCATAATACTGGGTAATGCCTTAGCGAACTTCCGTGTCCAAATGCAGGAAGCTGAATAGAGAGTGCAAATAAGAGAGACGAACCTTCCCACCAGTTTGAAGACAAACCCGCTCCAGATTCGGACAGACTTCATCCACCGCATCCATGAAGTTCTTGAACAAAGGTATATTCTTTTCTTTTAGCACCTTGAAGTCGTCATGGTGCACGTACGAGGTGAAGTACGCATGAGTCACTGGCGCACAGATGTCCCTCAACTTTGTGACGATCTTCTCTACCGGGTCGAGGAAGTCCACGGCCACAAATTCTACGCGAGGGTCGGGCCAGAAATACGCCAGTGGACGTCTGGAGGTCACAATAATCTTCGACCTATACCCGGTTTGCTTCAGCTAACGGCTCCCTCGCTAAATTAACCAATTCTTGTTGGGACATACCACTCGGTCTTGGGCTGCCGAATCAAGTGCTCGATGATCGCGAAACCACTGATGCCATTGGCACCTGAGACGAAAGCGACCTTGCCGGATAGAGGACTCATGATGGACCTTCTTCTCTGTGAGTATAGTTAAGGTTGTTCGATGGAGAAAATGAAAGAGGACACCTTTCAACCTCTTTATACATCGGTTGTTTCATCGTAGAACAGCGCCATATCAAGGACCATAACCTCATTCGGCATCCCGCTGGAACTAAATGGGTCCAGATTCGGAACTCCCATGCGAAAATGGCCGCTTTTGCCGATGTGCATATGGGTCCCGGTGTTTGCAGGTTACGATAGCTCGCCATGAGAACATTGCATGATTTTTAGTCGGAGATAGTAGACCCCATTCTCTGCCGTTCGAACTTGTCTGGATATTTCAGATATTTCGGCGGAGCTGATCGACATGGATATGATTGATCTGCAGCACTAGGAGTGCTACCAAGATGTCGCAGCTGTTGTCTGACGAGTCCCTGGGGGAGTTCAGATGTAGTGTGGGTCACGTTCGGTGTCCGGGGACGGAATTATTGCAACAATTCCGTTGCATTTCCGTTCCCAATTCAATGGTGCATTTGGCTGTCTCGGTGATGTGGGAATGTGTGCAACTGCCAAGTCAGTATATAATAAAAATTTCTAAATTGCATATCTCATAGTACTGTAGTAAGATAATTATTCATTTGGTGTTTATGTAATTGGAGTCGCTCGTTGCATCTTCTACTTCGGCTGCTTTAGGCGGAATATTATATTTCACGCCTGTTCAGCTTCAACGAGAAGTGAGACTGATCTAGTAGCACAACGTTGTGAGATTCATGTATTCTAGAGACAATATAAGGGCTGATTTTATACATATCTAAGGCAAATCCCTAGATTCTAGGCTTTGTAATAAGGATGTAACACCCATACAGTTTCTGAATTCGATAACACCAGTGCCGTTAGATGATCTTCGAAGCCATCTGACTACGCTGCCTGATCTTTCCACCATATCGATAGAAAACAAATGGGATAAATGTCAAAAATACCTCCACCAGTGCTAACATCGTTCCCGCCCAATGCACCCCCATCGCCCCATACATCTTCGAGCCTGCGAGTGGCAATACTCCCCCAAACACATATCTAACCACCGAGTTTCCAGCGATAGCAGAGGCGGCATAAATACCATAGCTAGCTGCCAGATAGCTCGTGGCATAGATGAACACTAGCCCATTCCCCAACCCAAACGGGATACCCGCTAGTATGCATGATATCCAATGGACAGGTGGCCGGGCGGTCCAAGAAAACCAGAACTCCCCGATCGGAATGAGTATCCCGCCGATGCATATTGGCCGCACCAACGCCTCTGGTGGGATCTTGCCAGTGATCGGATCAGGTGGATGTTTTCCAATGAGGAACCTGCGGACTAATGGTTCTGACAACACAGCCAACGCTATGCCAGTGCCGATTCCCAAATATCCGAGCCCTGCCAGCCCAGGGGACCAATCGCGGAGTTGCTGAAACACAATTGGATACCCGACAAAACAGAGGAATAATACTGCATAGACAACACCCACATATACGTTCCAGAATAAACTATTCAGTCAGCACGAACCACACTGGCAATTTTCATTTGGGGGACAGAGGTCGAGGCCTCTCAATCACTTACCATATTGGTTCAAAAATGGCCATGATAAGTGGCCGGCTAAGACTAGTCTGCAGTCTTTTCCAGATGCTTTCTTCACCTTGGCTGTCATATTTGGTCCACCAGCGTGTATCGCCAGTTTCGATTTGCTTTGCCTTTCGTCGCCTCTTGAGCAGGACGGGTGCGTATGTCTCTTTCACCAAACAGAGGCATGCGGTTGACGCTCCACCACATATAAGCACAATCCAATTGATCCAGCGCCACCCAAGATATTGGTAGACAAAGCCGCCGATAATAGGACCTAGAAAGTGTCAGTCGGTAGCTAAGCCAGTGATTCAAGAAAATAAAATTGTACCTAGGACCGGGCCATTCATTGCCCCAAGACTCCATAGACTAAACGCTAAAGCTCTGTACTCGGGATGGATTATATCGTTTATAGTGCCAGGACCAGCTACTACCGAAGCACTGCCGAAGAAACCACCAAAGAACCTGCTGATGACGACGGCCTCGAAATTTGGTGCCAGTGCCACAGGTACGACCAAGATAGTAAACAAGGCACCAGTGCTTATGTAGATTATTCGTCTACCATACACTTCAGACAGAGGTGCGAGGACTAGACAACCGAGTCCAAGACCTATCATGTAGGTAGTCAGCCCGATCAGCACCACAATCCTAGATGTAACATTGAAGGATTCTTGGATTCCCGGCGAGCCGGATGTATATGACGTGGAATACAATATCCTAGAGGCAGTTTAGATAACCCGACAAAATGCTACTATACGTCCAGGAAAGGGAATTATAGTATAGCTATGCGAGGAAGAACATCGTCGGACTTACACGCATGTTGTAGTGAGTGAAACAGACCACACAGTGAAGCATTTGTACCACAAAGGCCAGTTGTTGGGATTCTCTTTGTCATTTTGTTCCCAGTCAACTTCGAACGCAGGATCTCGTGATGTAGGCTCAGAACTCTCGGTTGGACATCCCATAATGACCCCTATCGGCTGCCAAGCTGTCTGGAAGCATTATTCGAGACAGAGCGATCATCCTCGGCGGTGCTGTGTATTAATACCTTAAAATAGTGACACGGTCCTATGGGTAGTGCCGAATGATGGGCTATCGTGTGTTTGACACGAGCATGCACAGACCTTGTACCCCGGTTAGCCGCGTAAAGACATCTTTTCTGTCGGTGCAAACAGCTTGCGAGATTGCAACTCAACAAATTATATTAGAGCATGGTCGTTAGTCTCCTTGGGGTGGACTCGGTGGAGCTGGTGTACCGGAATAGTGGCGGAAATCGTTCCGGATTTCCGCCTTAGTAGAAAGGTTGGCAAATGTATCAATTCTCTCGACGATCTGCATATCGGATTACTCAAATCCTTGTAATTTCAGACATCAAGCAGAAAGTCTGTATCACAAGATTGAGATAGCGCGATACAAGATGACGTTCATTGTGGGTGTGTTGCACTACTCGATACAAGCAATGGAGAGGTGGGCAGGTTTCCGCTTCTAATCGAGTCGGCGTAGACTGCATTCTCACGTGCAGAATGCCCATGGTTTCCATATAATAGAGTGCATCAGTCAATCATCCCCAATGTCTGTCGTAAGCGTCGGTAAGAGTAGACCACTACCTGAGTCTACCTCCCCTCTGACATATGACATCAACGAAATCTAGACCTACTTTCGCTGAGCTGCCTCTGAATCCAAATAACCCTCCATACTCGGCATGGGGCCTCTAGAAAGCTGATGATGAAGTTGGAACACGGTAAATGCTTTGATATCCGAAAAGATAACCCATCATACTGATACACCGTATCTTAATAGAATCTACTTAATAAATCCACCGTGACAAGAGCAGCCAGTGAAATCCAACTCGGACACCGTTTCAGCCTGAAGTAACAGCAACTAAACGTGACGTTTAGTGTGTTGAATGCGAAACCGAGTTTCATAGCTGGTCTTTAGTTTCTCCTCGGACACCGGGAGACATAAACGTGAATTCAGCCATAAAGTATTCGAGCATTCTACCGAACTCATTGAAATAGATGTTGAGGTGTGTGGCTACGAAATACCTACGCTTCTCAAGGTCAAGCTAACCACATATCTATATATATAGTTGCATTTCAACACGCAGAAAAGTAGTCAGGTCGATGGGCTACGTCGCTTTGCTTATCAGAAGTCCGGCTTATTCTATAATGCGAAGTCCAAAGAGGATATCCTGAAATCTGGTTCCCTCACACTAGGGATTCACCAGCGGCATGGCAATGGATTGTTCGCCGGTCGAGGCATCCTGATCGGCTACTGGGCATACGCAAAGCGGTATGGCAAGGTATATGATGCAACCAGTGGCGCTTCTATTACGTACGATGAGCTGATGGCCTGTCTTGCCGATCAATCCCAACTCTGAAAGGAAATCATCGAAGTACGAAAGGGTGATATATTACTGATTCGATCCGGGTTCACAGACAAATACATCGAACTATCAGAGGATCAGGAGCGAGAATCAGCACACATGACGCCCCCCAAGGCATGTGGGATGGCTCAAGACGAGAGAATGTTGCATTTCCTTTGGGAGAAAGAGGTGGCCAAGGTGGGAGGTGATGCACCAGCGTGGGAATGCCTGCCTCCTGACCCATCTTCTAGCTTCCTCGATCACGAAGTCTTATTAGTTGGCTGGGGATGTCCTATTGGAGAATTACTTTGGTTAGAGCAACTTGCGCGAGCCTGTGGTGACCATAAGAAATGAACCTTCTTTCTCGCATCGGCCCAACTCAATGTTCCCGGCGGGGTCAGTAGCCCTGCCAAGATGACTGCCATTCTTTAAAGATTAACCGCACGATAACAATTGAACAGATGTTTTTCTAATGCAAAACGGTATGTAGCGATATCGTATATGTAAGGGGAACCTCCCGATAACGGGAATTCTTATCAATCTACTACAACTACCCCTCATCGGCATCCGCCGTCCTGTCACCCCCCGCATTCCTGGAGTATCTCTATTACGTAACTTACACCACCGCGGCCTTCAATCCCCCGCAGAATCAGAATTTCATGCGTATCGTACCATACTGATGCCAGTGATGCAACACACCCCTCATCAGCTTGTTGGAGATTTGGAGGACTTCACTTATTTAAGGCCGACCTTTTCGCTTTAAAATTACTCAAATTAACATCCTCTAATATATTTCTGAGTCCAATTTGTACTTCTGTTACCAGATCATCTCGAAATTATTCACCATGTCTCTCGCAACTCTTGACGTTAGATACCCCGAGCTATCCCAACTGCCCATATAGTACTCACTAATAACCGGAGCAGACATCGCAACACCCAAACCTCCCCACCGCATCCGCGACTCTCTTCAAGGCCAAGGCTGCCAAGAAATTCAGCTTCGAACAGATTGCCCAGCACATTGGTCGCAACGAAGTCGCAACCGCAGCCATCTTCTACGGCCAGGCCAAGGCCTCGGCGGAGGACATCACCAAACTCGCTTCCCTCCTGGAAATCCCCCATGAGACCCTGGAGGAGCAGCTCAGCGGCTGGCCTGATCGCGGCAAGTCCGTGGAAATGCCTCCCAAGGAGCCTCTGATCTACCGCTTGTATGAGATCGTGCAGAACTATGGGTATGCCTACAAGGCGGTTTTGAACGAGAAGTTTGGAGATGGTATCATGAGCGCTATCTCGTTCTCAACAAATGTGGAGAAAGAGACAGATGCTGATGGAAATAACTGGGCTGTTATTACCCTTCGTGGCAAGTGGTGAGTACAATGCCTGCGGTTCGTGTGACGAGTATGGTGTTAACATGTTTAGGCTTCCTTTCTCGAGATTCTGAAGGGATCACGCCATTGTTCCGAGGAGGCTGAGTGGGCTTTGTGCCTCATGTATGTGGATTGATGATCTTATGTCCAATGTATGTTTGAAAGTATATAGTATGAATGTGTATGCGTAACGACAACATGTTTCCTCTCGTTGGTAGAGCGTAAGATATGGGAGCAACAGTCCTTGCCGCTAAGAATAATTAACTGATAATTTTAATATATGGCTCTAGCGCATATTTAGGTGCAAGGACTATATAATATCTTTGTATAAGCCAATGACAAACGGAATAACAGATGTAAGAGGGATACTTGCAGTATTAGGTAGGATGATTGCTACAGTAAACAATGCTTATATATATTGACAAACACATCTTAATTGACCCAGTAGGCATCCCTTTCCATACTCCACAAGAGGCAACTCACTAGGTAGTATTTTTTGTAGAATACAAATGGAGCAAACAGAAGTATGTTTGAGAAACTGTATATCCATTGTGAAATTCACGTTCAACCCTGTTTGTCTGATTAAATTCACTCAGCATCCCCCATTACACCAATTACAACACCCAGGCAATGAAATTCTAACACTAAACCATCTTTCCGATTGAGAGTTCCTCTTATATTTCTATCCTTTCCCCCTCCTAAGGTATTCTCGTTTGATCTTCCTCCTCACCACCATATCCTCTCTCCCTGGTACTCATACACTCCCCCTCGACTGGCCTAACCTATACAAGTTGACATCAACATGGCTGAGAAAGCAGCTACCAACAAGGTGCACTGCACCTACCCTCACTGCAAGTTGGTTTTCAAATCGGAAGGAGAAATGAAGCAGCACAAGACCTTTGACGATGAGCACGAATATTGCGCCCAGTGCGACGAAGACTTCGAAGACGAGGAGCGCCTTTTGATCCACAAGATCAAAAGTGTAAAGCATATCGTCTGTCCTGTTTGCGGTATCGAGTTTCGCAGCGATGGTGGCCGCAACGCCCACATTCGTCAGGTGAGACATTACCGTATCCAGTGGCCATCTTGACTAATCTGATCTCTGAAGAACCACCAATCCCAGCAGATTATCCCTTGCCACGGTTGCAAGGCTACGTTCAAATCCGCCAGTGGTCTGATGGCTCATATCGAGAAGGATGAATGTTCCACCATCCGCCACGTTCATCTCCTCCAGGAGCAGTCTAAGAAGATGATGATCAGGGAGGCCTTGGATGCCGGTGAGGGAATGTCATTGCCAATTATCCCTCCTCAGGGTACCCTAGAGGACGCCGACTACGATGATACTGATGGTGGAGTCATGCTTGAAACCGGTGAGGCGGCAAGTCGTGCAATGTCGAACAGAGAGGCCCTCAACAACCAGCCGAAGCCTGGCCAGGATGATCCCACTGCTAGTGTTTCAGCGATGCTTGCTCTGAAGCACTGGCCGGCTTTGGGTGCAAATGCTACCAAGGGAACCAGTGTTGCGCCTAGTGACCTGTTGGCTTTCTCCGAGCTGAGCATCTCCACCGCCACAGGCAAAGACAACAAGTCGTGGAAGGGAAAGGAGCCTGTCAGATCGACAACTGATGCCGTGTCGTCGCAACGTCCATTCGGCATTGGAACACTTCCCCCCGGAGACACACTTCGCATGCTTGACCGCGCATGGGACGCGACAAAGTTCTTTGATTCATTCACGGGCCAATACATTTGTCCCTGTAAGAGGAGTTTTGCCACCATGGCCGAATTTGAGAACCATGTGCTCAGGAAGAGTCGTATGATGGAAGATAGACAGTACGTTGCTGCCCAACTGACAGATTATTATCGCTAACTATACAACCCACTATCGTTAGGTGCCCCGGATGCCTCCGCTTCTTCAAAACTACCGCTGCTTTAGTCGCGCACCTCGAATCGCCAAGCACTCGTTGCAACCTCAGTGACGGTGAGAGATACGGTCAGATATTCGAGGAGATCACTGGCGGGCTTATCCAGACGGCGGGATATACTGAAGATGGCAGGATCAAGTATGAGGCTGGGAAGCTGGAAATAGTGGATGGGTCTGAGCCTGGTACCACCACCATCGGTACGGACCTGCGTCTGCGTCCTCAGCGCCGGGAGTTTTAGTGCGGTACTCAGTCTTCATTCTTCTGCTTCGTCCAATGTTCCAGCTGCAGGTACCGTACCAGTTTGTGCAATTCCTATTTTCATGTTAGTACGGCGAACACTCTAACAGTGAGAGCGATTTATCAAAGTCTAAACACTCGGAACTCACAAATGGAGTGAGATAAACAGACACTGTTATTTCAATGAAGCAAATTTAACTAGGGAAGTGATCATCTCAACATCGAGAATTTCGCACAACATGTAGACCAATAACGCGTAGACGGGTATAACTCATAGCCAGAGGACCTTCCTCCACGCCTTCAAATTGCAACCAACTCCCACCAAACTAACAACACTCCTCACAGCACTCAAAGCAAAGGATACCAGCACATCTACTCCAGTTAGCTCTCTGTGGATAGGACAACACGATATAGTGAAGGGTAAGAACAGAAACCTACATTCCGCAGCAACAATCACCCGCGCCCCCACCACGCAACTGCATCTTCTCCTGCGTATTCTAAACGATCAGCCTTCCTAGTCAACTCTTACGCAAATCAGAAGCGACATACCGGTTGCTCCGACACAGCACGGTCCACAATGGGAGCAGGAGGACTGGACGGTTGTTGCATCGTCATGGTATTAGGATCCCAGGTTGGTTCTTGGGTACGGGGAGATTCCTCCTTAGAGGACTTGAAGAAGTCAAAGAGGCCCATGGTGTCTGTATGAGCGTAAACTGATGAAAACGATAACCACGCGCTTTAAATTCAATATATACCACGCAAATACGTCACAGATGATAGAATGTATGCAAAAGAAAACTGCCACCAAAACCCACCCAAACAGCGACCCACGAGCCCTTAAATAAAGCCGGAGCGCGCCACACCACAGTCAATAATCAAAATTGAATGGTACCTGAATCTGCGCCCTTCGGCTAATCATACATCACAATAACCAGACCACAAAGTGGAGCTAGAACAGGGGGCGTTCCTTCAACACCAACCAGTCACGACCACGACATGCTCCACGTCATGGGCTAAGCCCTGCTAGCTTGCGTTTTCCTCGTCGACAGACCTGTGAGTTTTCACGGGGGTGGGTTATGATTGGACTTGGGCCATATTGCTATCTGACCGAACGGTGCGTGTTTCATTGCTATCGTGAAACATAAGCCTATCAGTCTCCATTGGAATAAATAATGGACAGAATTGCTGCATCTTTCCGCGTCTTCCGGCGGGAATTACTAGTAGATGGGTCAAGATATTAGTAAATAGCAGGCAGCGCTGTTTCGTGCCGACGGCCCGCTAAGCTTTGGTTAAGCTTTTGGCTGGTTCGGTGGCGAGTGAGCGTCGTGGCCTATTTTTGGGCGCTGTTCGGCTAGCTCCATTGCGGTGTGCCATTTTTATTGCCGATGGTATACCGGATTCAGGCTGTTCGACAAACAGTGGCCTGGTTCTTGTTATTTAGTGCCTTGGGTTTAGTTTGGTTTCTGAATTCTGGGGTTTATGCACACATGCATTTATTTGTGAAATGATTCGAAATATGGATTGGGTAAAGGGACTGGTTAATATACTAATTCAGTCTATGTCTGTGGATATGATTTCAGCTGTATATGAACGCACCATTATATGGAGGATGGAAGTATGCTTTCTACTAACACTTCCTTGCTGTGGAGAGGAATGATAGATTTACCTGTCGATACCTGAACTAACCCTACATCACCCAATCAAATAAAGCTGACCAGCTGAATCACCTGACCCAGAGCAAAACTGCACAAGTGGCCCCAGCAGACCCCCGTAGATTTTGCTACGGATGATCGCCTTATCAGAATCCAAAAAAAAAGAAAAGAAAAGAAAAAGAAAAAAGTACAGAAACGGAATCAACTCGCAGACCAAAACCAACTGCTACAACCATACACACCCCGCTCAATCCCTCAGCCACAACATCCGACATAAGAAGGAAAGAAAACCACACAATGTCCACCCCTACAACGACAGATATCCCCACCCGCCGCGAAGAAGACTACGCGCGCTTCAAAAACTACGCCGCCTACACCTTCCTCGTCGCATCCCCGATCCTGATCGCGCTGCCGCCCCGGAAACTCGACCACCTGACTGTGCTACTGGGCACTGCCTTCGCCTTCTCCGCGAACCATGTCACGCACGAGCGCACGGGCCGCAGCATCGTCGACCGCGTGCATTCGAAGATCTCTTCCGGGCGGACGATTGTCCCGTCCGGCTTGCCGAGTGAGCGGGCGCTGGAGATCCAGGCGCGGATGCGCGCGGCGCGGGAGAAGCAATTGCGGGAGGGGGGGCTGACGACGGAGGAGATTGAGAAGTTGAGGGCGCGCGAGATGCAGGATAAGGGTGTTATGGAGAGGGTGTGGATGGGTGGCGAGG
>NW_015378201.1:0-67370 GCF_001204775.2 Aspergillus nomiae NRRL 13137 | reverse complement strand
GTGAGAGAGAGAGAGAGAGAGAGAGAGAGAGAGTGTGTGTGTGTGTGTGTGTAAAAAAAAAAGGGAGACGGAAAGAAATAACCCAAAAGGGATAGCAAATCGAGCCACCTAGGCATATAACTTAAATATCTCTCCTGTACAGTTTCAGGTATATAATGAGGTATATACATGGTCTGGTGCTTGCTTTCCGGTTGTTGGACTGCTGCTGGTGTTGGATGATCATCACCTATGTAGTACCTACTCCGTAGCTTCGGAGGGTTGGTGATTGGTGGATTGGTTTCTTTAGGATGTTGTGTATATTGACTTACTGTATATATTTTGATACGGGAATTGTTATTGAGTAGGACTCGTTGTATGGGTGTTTTCTGTTTTGGGTGGTTTGGATAGTGGGTTGTTTTTTTATTATATATATGTGTTGGTATGTATGTAGGATTTGATTTTTTTTGAGTATAGCTGTACTCAATAGTTTTATTATGGAATGTATATTTTAAGCTCCATAATCAATGATGCTTGACAAAACTTCTGTTACATGTACTAGTTGAAGTATAAATAAGTTATTCAATGTATTAAACATCGGATTCTTACACTGCACTAGCCTATGCTGTACAAATCTCATACACTTATTTCCAACATGAGATACAGGTCGAATCTATCTTCAGAATGCCTTCTCAAACAAACTGGTCCCAAGCAGAAAACACTCGACTCCAGCATTAAAGCGATAGAAGCAAGAAAAAAGAAAAAAACAATTCACAATTGAGAAATGAAATTGGGGACACTGTTCCGTCCCGTTCCAGCCATCCAATGGCCTTTCCAAACGCCCATCATGGTATTATAGCTTCTCCCGCTGCCCGTGAATTCTAAGTCATGATCATATAAACGCCAATAAGGGAAGAGTCGCAAACGTGGGCATCTATCCGGTTCTGGACTTCTTTGCCCGGTCGCTGCTGTACTCTGGTCTTGTCTTCCCATTTTCGATCGGGTGCAGATGTATGCCCATGTCGGGCGGGAAGTCAGGATGTAACATGCTGAATCGGTGTGGGTTCTGCGGAATCCCGTCTGTCTCGGCCGGGACCGGTTCTACGAGGAGCTGGATCAAGCCCTTATCCACATAGCCTGCTGGCTTTGCGTGGAGACGGTCCATCCTGGCCCAGTCATCATCCACTTCCTCGTTCATCAAGGGGGGCAGCGGAGGTGCGCCGTTGTTGCTGGGTCGCGCATGGTAATTGGCGAGTATATTGTAAGGAAGATTGGGACGGACGGCCGGCTTATCCGACAGCTCGGCGAGCGCATTAAGGGCATGGTTGCCATGTCCACGGGTAGAGCGGGTAGCATGGAAATTCTGGCTAGCGGTCCGCGCCATGTCGGTTGCAGGAGTGCCGTTGTCTTCCGTGCCATCTGCCCCAGACGCGTCTTCCGCATCGGTGTTGTTACCGTTTGTCGCTGCACCGGAGGGCTGATCGGCACGCTTAGAGGTAGAAAAGAAGTGGACGGTGGCAACGTGCGCTTGATTAGCATGGGCACTCAGCTCCTTCTCCGTGAACAGGGACTGTATAGAATAAGACGGGGCATGCTGCTGCTGCGCCACCTGGGCCTTCGCACGCTCAGCCGGGTTAGTGTAGCCACCCTCTCGTACCGGGGATCCAACGTCCTCCTCAGGAGCCTTCCGCTTTCTCTTATTGAAATCTGCCAGAATACCATTGCCCAGCTCGTCCACCAGATCGACACGGTGGCGGGTGTGTCGGGTTTTGCGGTTCCCGTGGATCCCGCCAGGACTAGAGGGATTGGTGATGCTGAACTGATTGGGATGCAGAAGCAGAGCATTAGTATCTGCAATATCCAGCTGCTCCTTCTCGCGCATCAGGCGAGTCCTCTTGCCCGTTATTGTCTGTACAAGGCGCTCTCGAAGGGTAGCGGACAGATGGTTGTATTCTTCTTCGGCAAAGTGGACGCGAAAAGCGTATTCCTTTTGAAACCGTTCTAGATTACTATTATGGCGGTGCTGATACAAAGTTCATTAGCACATGCAAACCTTAAAAAGGATGGAGAGGCCGCCAGTGCCTAACAACACGACGATGCAAAAAAAAGAAAAAAGAAATACTGCTACATGGCCCAAAACAAGGAAACACTTACCACCAGCATAGCCAAATCTGCATCCTTTTCGGTTTTAACCTGATTGACCTCCTGCACAAAGCGCGAATACCACATGCCAGCCAGACTCGACATCTCCTTTGCGAATTTTCCCCCGCCAACAGTAGTCTCTATCAAATGCGCGATCTCTTCCGACGAGTCCGGCAGAGGACCAGGCGAGTATGGATCGGCATTGTTGATGAGGGTCATATCACATTGCAAGGCATGGAGCTGCTGACGAAACTGGGTATCTCGGTTTTGGCTGAAGGAGGCCGTGAGGTCTTGTAAGCGCTCTTGCAGCGCGCTGCGCCGCTTGTCTCGCTTAGAAAGAGGTACGCTGGTCGGTGGGCTTGCGGATCGGCCCCTGGAGTGTAAGCTATTTACCAAACTGGGGCCAGGGCCACCAGGCACAGGCGATGCCGGTGCAGGAGAGTAAGCCATGGCTAGTCCAGGCCTATACTAGCTGGCCGCAAGGTGAGCAGGTTGTGAGAGGAAAGCAGAAAGGTGTGCAAAATGATTACTTAGTGGTGCAATCACTACTACTTGGTAGGGAAATCACTGCAACAAAAACCAACAAACAAAAGACTTTGAGGAAGAGCACACATAAGTAATTAGCGGACAGAAAAAGAGGAGAGACTGTGGTGAGGAGACGAACAAACCGGTGCTGAGCAGAGAGCGGGAATCCAGCCGCTGGCCCGATGCAGTATAGTGCCGGCAACATTTTACACCGCTCGGAGATGATAGTAAGATTCTGTACTCCGTAAGTTACATACTTCTAGACAATACAAAGAATTCTCTCTGGTACAGATACTATTTATGTCTAAGAATATTGGTACTTAGGGTTACATCTTACTGAGGCTTGTGTTTATTTTCTGTGGGTGAAACACGATACACCGAAATGAAATGAAGCTGCCTGTCTTGGTCACAGGGTGGATGACGTTGTATCTCTCACACACTCCAGGCGAATCAGATGTTGTGGAATGGCACTGGTGATAAGCATCCAGTCAAGGGTGATAAAATAACCCATCACTAATACCCTAGAGGAAAGAGGTTTTGTATATCATGTAGGCCATATAGTATGGTTTCATTTGGGTTTGATCATTTATATCCATAATCTAAACATGTTGGTCGTCTCGCTTCACAAAGCACAAAACAAACACCGTAAAACAAACATGCTGGGTATTTGTACTCCGAATTCGATATGAAAATGCAGTTTAATGTCCCTGGACTGTCCACCAAAAAAGTCATGTCCAGAACCGACACCATAGACGCCACCATGTTCACTAGTTCCTCCCGTTTTATTCGCCATGATGTATCCAAAGAAAAATAAATAAATAAATAGGTTAAGAGGTTTGACGAGCGGGAGGCTTGAAAAGAGTAAGAAAATTAGATCCGTAAAGGAGGCACCTGCAGTTGCGCCAACAACAGCGACAGATCTTAGTGGGACCGACGAATCACGAAAACTCCAAGTTCGATCCCATCGCGAGGTTCAGTTTCCTCGCCGTAAGGTCGCTTTCTGATACCATCGAGAATCTCACCCAGGAGCATGGCGGAGGTCACCTCTTTGTCCTCCAGAAGATAATTGGTGGACATATTCGAAGCGGCTTTTGCTGCGGGTAAGCGACGGCCGTTCTGCCAGTAAAGACTGAGTACTTCTTTCATCCGAGTCCTTTCTTGGTGGATGAACCACTCGGTCCATACATGACGATCGATGTGGGCACTGCCCTTGCGTGCATCGGCAATGGTAAATTGCGATGACGACGAGCTCAGGTCAGAGCAGAGTTGCGCAAGTTTGTTGCGCATCGTGTCAAAGTCTTCCATGTGGCTGACAGTGGAAAGTTTCCCCAAATAGCGGCCTACGTCGGCGGATAGTTCGTTTACTACCACCAGCTGTCGAAGTAAGGGATCAAGGATAGGTCCCAGATATTGGGATTTGAAGGTCGAACCACCTCTTTTTGTCGGGTATATAAACAGTAAGGACCCTCCGTCACGCGAGAGCTCAGACATCCGATCGACCAAGAACGATGGGCGGCCGGGATTAAAAAGGTCCTTATATTCTTGAGGAGATGATGGTGGAAGGTACCGTTCTAGGACTGAGAGGTTTACGCTAAACGGAGGTACGACCGGCATGGGAAAGCGCAATGGCTTTCCCTGGATCACACCCCGAAAATCATGGTAAGCGGACACCACAGCCGCACTGGAAAACACACTGGAGTTGAAATAATCATCCGCAGCGAATAAGGAGCGCGGGGTGTTGGGTGGGGAGTACGGAAGGTTTGAGAGACTGAATTGTTCGGGAACTGCATGAGTAATGTTGATATATGATGGCGATTGTCCCGATTGGATGCGCCGTTGTACGGCCTGAATGAGGGAGCAGAACACGTCATCATTCGTGTGGACGGCTGCGTTCTTATCTGCTGTGCATGGGTAAGGGAGCATTTGAGAAACAATCTTGACGGCTTCACCGGTATTACTCGGGTATGGTAGGGAAGACACTGCCGGAGAAGATATGTGAGTCTAATGATCACCCATGGTTCTAGAATCATGACCTACCAGTCGTATCGATGCCATTCTCAAGCCAAGAATTAAGATCACAATCCATCTCACCAGATGAGCCTGGACTTCCGGAGCTCGAGGGAGAAACGTTCGAGAGTTGATCGGATGGACTACTCAGACCGTCTGAAGTAGCACCTCTGGCAGCGCTGTCCACATTAGGACCTTCGTCCATGGGCATTGGCCCAGGCTCTCTGCTCAAAGGCGATTCGAAAAGTAGCATTCCGGACCGAGGATTCCACGCTACGTACTCGTCGTCTTCCGGAGGTGTTGGGGGGAGAGCAGTGGGGTAGTCGCCTTTGGTCTCGAAGTCCCACACCGTAGAAGTGGACTGGGATGCGCGAGTCGCCAGCGAGCTCGACGCCGCAGAAGTAGTATGAAGACGGAGACGAGAATCAGCTGATTGGGTGCGCGATTCGATTCGACTAGATAACTTCGTCTTCGAAAGGCCGGGATGGTCGAAGGATGGGATATGTAAAGAGGCGTTGCTTCTCGATAGAAAGCGAGACACGGGGGATGGCTTCGTTAGGAGTGATCCCTGAGATGCTCGCCGTTTAAGGCGGCCGGAGCCTGTGTCCGAGGAAAATAGAACTTGTTGTTGCTGAGGAGATACTGGGCTTAGTTGAGATGAATTCTGTCTCTCTGGAGAGGTCACGGCTCCCTGTTGCGGTGAGCCAGGTTCCCCAGGCATATATGAGGAATTGGTGGAAACGCTAGAGTCTGAGTATGGCGAACACATGACAAAGTTATCTCGCACCACAGATGAAGGCCGATACGGTCCATGGCACTGTGGCTGATGCATCCAATTGGCGAGGCCGAGCAGATGTGATCGAAGAATAGTCTGTGGACGAATTCCCCGACAGCGACGACGGCTACGCTAGCATGGATGGTTTCCAGGGATTGGTGGAATACAGTCAAAAGCCGTCCTGTCCGTGATGTATCCCGTAAAGAGCGTGGGTCTCGCGCGGGGGGTGACTTTGAGAGGGTTTGGCGAGATTGGTGGAGGGGTGGGAGGGATGCTGAGTTGAAAGAAGACGGGACGGGAGAGTGAAGAATGGAAGGCGGACGAGGCCCCGGTAAAAGAAGGAAGCGAGGAGGGTGGAGGGGATGAATCGTGATGACACGGTGGGGAAATAAGAGAGATTTCAGGAGAGGAAGATAAACAGGAAAAAGGGAAGAAAACGAAAAAAGGAAGCAAAGAGAAGCCGTAGAGAAAGAAGGAAGAGAAAGGAAAGAAAGAGGAGAGAAAGAGAAGAAGAGTCGTCAGGCCAGCGGCTCGCAAGGAGAATAATGACGCTTGGGAAATGACCCAGAGGCCCAGACACAAGAGACTGACAGCCCGAACAAGAACAAGAGACTGTCCCTCGGGCTGCGACTTTCCACCAGCGTTCTAGACCGGGCGGGCTTGGCCTGATTGGGGAATCCATGACACGAGGTCCAGTCGGAGGCATCGAATGCTTGTGCAGAAGATGCATTAACGTGTAATTATGTTTACCAGTAATTTTGGCCCTGTTCGAATTTTCCCCTATTGAATCTATTTAAGCATAATGTCCCTGCTCCTTTCCTGTCCATAACATATTTGGTTTCGGGTTTCTGATTACTATTTTCTGATATTGACCATGCTTACCTCCCCTAACCTATTGTAGAAGGGTGTTAATTATGGAGCACCACCACTGCAAGTCGCCTTACCCCTAGTAGGCCGCCGACCTGTCTAGGCCCTCATAGTGGCTGATCGGGGCTTAGCGTCCACAAAAAGCTGACGATACCGTAACGGGAGATACACGGACCTTCCAAAAAATCCCATCAGATTTTTTTGCCTCCCAAAGCCTGAGACCCACTTTCTGGCCTCACATTGGGGATAGACCCTTGGGAATGGAGAATGTTCGAGCACTGGTCAAGAGGTGGTTCAGGAAATTGGATGGGGTCTGGGATTAATGACTCTTGCTTGGATGGATGACTTAATATGATCTGAGTTTGGTGGCAGAAGGAGGATGACTTGGTGATCGGCCGGATCTGGAGTGCTCCCTCTTCTTTGTCTGGACCCTTTGGACACCGTGACTCCGACCGGATACCTAAAAGTTGTTCTTGTATGCATCGGGTACAGAGCAAGTCACCACCGCTCTGGATCTCTCCGTAATACGGACCAGCATCACTTCTAGATTCTCGATCACTGCTACCATATCTAGCAAGGCAGAAGACCGGTAGGAAGGCAATTGTACCACCCAAACTGGGAGTACCGGTGGTTTCGTTCAATCTGATCAATCCGAGCGGAAAATAGTCCCTGATCCAATCGCCCTTTCCGAGTAGGATGGAATGGAAAAACTCAGTCAATAGCGTATGGAATAGTTCAGTTTGACGAGACTTTCGGCACAACCGACTATCAGACCTCTGGGAATGTGCTGGAAAAAAAGCATAAATACACGTCTCCCAGGTATTCCTGGAAGTCATATGGCTTAAGTCAGATAATAGCAGGTGAGTCTTATTCCTGTCTTGTCAACACTCATTGGTCGGCTCGAGTTACATATCGAACTGGCACAACATCCATCCTTCCACCTCAAGTCTAGAATCCCCCAATTCTAAAATCCAGCAAATAAAAAAAGGTTAAGTCGGTAAAGGAACGATTGGAAACCAAACTGATCCATACGCCTCAGGAAAGCGGGAAAAGTAAAAGCAAAAAGTAACTACTAGTCTCTATTGAAATAAACTACTTATCGTCTTTGGGTGATTTATTATTATTATTATTATTATTTCTTTTCTTTTTCCACACAAGTTGTCGTGCCAGAACAATTGAGAATTATTGACGTCGACATTCTTCCCCGCCCTGTCTCTCACGGGCTCTGATTGGGCCCATCCGCCAATGGCTTGCATCGCCCGATCAAGTCTCCACTGCCGCTTGCAGGTGGATTGACGCCTAGACTCAAGTTCCGTGCTGCCGAAGAGATCCGCCTTGATCTGGCCTTTTGCTCACTTGTCCCCATCGCTGACCGCCTATGATTATTGGGCTGCCTTGTCATCGACCATGGTTACTCTGCTTACATACGTACAGTACATGCACAGGAGAAGCGAGAGCCAAGAAGACATTAGTACAGTACAGTACACAGCATCCATGGTAGCCCCAGCCCTAGTCAGGGCTCCTTGTACTCCGTATGTCTGCGCAAATGGATCGGATCTATCTTGTACCTCCCTGTTAAGGAAATACATTGAACGTTGCAGATCTGGAAGACACCGGGGGGGAAGGTTTGGTCATACTCCTCGTTCATTTTCTTTGTTTTGTCTCTTGAGCTTCGAATTCCCAAGACTACGGTCCTCTGTTGGTTGTTCTCTTCTTTGTTGATTGTTTGTGTCCTACAGGCGAGAAAGGTAAGTACAGGTCGTTTCTGGATATATCTGACCGTTGGCTTCTTTGGGCAACATGCATGCAGTTTTAACTTCTGTGGGCTTGTCAGCCCGGTTATGCTCCGTATTTCTTATGGAATATGCCGGGAGCACCTGATATCATTCTCGCGATTTTCTTTTCCATCGAATGGTCGGTTTCCTAATTCTCTCCTTTGAATGAGGTACTACATAAAATCCGTACCCGAATATGTACCTAATAGTGAAGAACAGTTAAAACCACACAAACCGAATACAAAGAGAAGAGAGGCAAAACGACCGGGGAAAACAAAAGAAGTATCCTTGTAGAAGAAAAACAAAAACAAAAACAAAACCACAGCCCGCCATTGATTCCATCCACAAGGAGTACTATGTCAGTAGTCGCAGGAAATCCAAACCCAAAAAAGAAAAAGAAATAACTTGCATTACGACTACCATTCACAGACACAATGCCGTCCAACCAACTACCATTTCCTATTTCCAATACAGAAATAAAGAAAAATAAGAGAGAGAGAGGGGGAAAAAAAACCATGCCATTCTTACCCATCCATCCATGGAACCTCAAATGAAAGCCCTACCCTATATTATCCAAACCACCACCCCCAAGCGAAGAAAGAACCTCCTATCTTCAAACAAACCCCAACCAAGGAAACCTCGCGTGTCAGGTTGAACCTACAAAAGTATCAGATGCTGAGCCAGATCCCTGTCACTGGGATTTTCCCAATAAATGGTGTCCACATCCACCCACCCCACCTCATTATTAGCGATAGATTAGTTATTAAATATGTATTGGAGGGGGACGAGACTCGGTACGCAGAAATTGGACCCGGAAATTTACATAAACAAACAAATACGTCGTAATCAAATAAGAACAAGTTTTTATGTTGGGGTCCTTCTTTTTACTTTTTTTCTTCTCTCTTTTTGCCCACAATTTTCTTGTTCTCGGATGATGTCCCGTGTCTCCACAGTGACTTGTCTCAGATAGAGAGAGCGTTGCGTGGAGGTGATGTTGTTTGTTTGGCTGGGACAGTGGTGACGTCTTGCATTAGGGTTTTCTGGTTTCTGGTAGAGGTGGTGGTTGCTTAGAACAAGAGATTGATGGCATTTCTTGACCTGAGTTAAATTTCCCTGGCGGAGATATTCTAGGGATTAAAGGGGAGTTAGCGTTTTGTCACTGCGAGGGGTCGTCCAATTGGATGCAATAAGCAGCTTGTTTATTGTCTACGGAGTACTGGAGGTTATGGGATTTAGTTTCTTGAATAGTAGTAGGACTAGAGAATTGGATTATTTATTGATTTGCAAATGTATACAAGATCCCTCCCATAATCATTTCAATCCTCCAAGATCGCATCAACCTCAACTTCAACTAACATTCTCTCATCCACGAATCCGTTCACTACAACCATAGTTGCAGCCGCGCCTACCCCCGGCTGGCTTGCACGCCCCAGCACCTCAGTGTATCCTTCCCCAACAGCTCCACAATCTTTGTGTTGACTGACAAACATCCTCACACGCACCACATTCTCTGCTCCTTTGCCGCCCAGGGCTTGAACTGCCCGAATGCATTCTTGCAGAGCCACGCGTGTCTGCTGACGGGCGTCCCCAGGAAAGAGAATTTGAGGGGCATCGCTTGGGGACGCAGGGTCGACGGCTGTAGTACCAGAAACGAAGATTTGTCGTCCATGCCGGACAGCTCGGTAATAGCCAATCTTCTCTTCGAACGGCGATGACGTCGCGTAGACTTGTTTGAGTGAGCCGGGCGCAGGGGTAGCGTGAGGGTCGAGATCAGTAGTGTGTGAGGCCATGGTGGTAATATTGCTTGGTAAACAGGCCGGATATGCAGAATATTTCCAAAAAACGCGAATACGTGCCAATTCCCTCCTTCCCAATGATATTTATGGGATACGAGGCCTACCATGGAAGTGAGTCATGCCAAGTATCCGGGCGAGCGCCTTCTTTCGGCGCTCATCCGTGTCTCCATACTATCCGACTAGCCCGAATTGGGTCGACCTGCAGGACTAAAGACATTCCTAACGTTATCAAATCGTTAGGGGCGCTAGTTTTGTTCGTCTAGAGGTCTAGAGAATCTAGACCAGGCAACGATATGAGCTCAAGAAGTTACCGATCTTCTGCGGGGATCGCCGTGTCTGCGAGCATGGAATCTTTGTGGCCGATCTTGCCAATACGATGTCATGCAACGGCTACCCGCAACCTTGGAGAAGATCTTCTGCTCTTCTCCAGTCATTCGTGATGTAGCAGCAGACGGCTTCATCATAATTGGGTGGTTTGATTGCCGCAACGACTCACGACGGAAGTGAGCACTAGAATCATATGTTTGGGATTGGTGGCTTTGCCGATCCAACGCAGATCGGAGTTCCAGGCACTGCAGCACCAGCTGCTTGACGCCGTCGGTCAAAGCACATGCACGGTACTCGATGTCGGGCCAGAAATCATGGCCCCAGAAAGGATCTTCACGAACAGCTGTTTCTAGTGCCTCAAGCCAAAAGTCGAAGCTGGGCAACCGAGTTTTCCCGTGGAGCAGGTCCAGGCCTTGTAGGTGGTCGGACAGAAGGCAAGCCACGGCTACAAAACGAATCGTCGGCTCGGAATGTAAGACGTGCAGGACGATGCAAGCGGGGCATCGTTCGGTCAGGTACCAATCATGCTCCTCGGTGAGGATGCATTGAAGCCAGGCATAAGCACTGCGTGCTTCCCCTCGAAATGCCCGCTCCGACTCCGCTCCCTTGTGGCTGGGCAGTGCCCTGGCGGCGACGCGGGAGGCTTGGTGGTGAAGCAGAAACAAAGGAAGTAAGAGGGTGTGGATAATATCGCGATGCAGACGGAAGGACTCCTTGTCTTGATCGGAGCAAGAATGGCGATGGTGGGAGCAGAAGCTGCGGTGATGAAAGGTCAGCCACAATGGTACATCCCGGGTGGGTATCCTGTCAAACATACCTCGGGGCATCCATGCCCATATCTTGGCGCCTCAGGTGCTCTCGAACCGTTATAAATGCCTCATTGCGATCAAGCTTCTCTCCATCCTTCCTGGAGATCCGAAATGGTGAAACAACGCCGCTAGTCGACATTCTGAAACAGTGAATGTATCGCAAGGATGCGTCCGGGAGGGTACCGGTTGAAGGAAAAAGCAAAACTCGAGACAATTGCGTCGACGATGAAAACGCACACTTTGTCGCGTAATTGTAACTTTTTGGATGACGTCGACTACGGAAGGCGACCGATTCGGACAGACATAGAAATTGTGGAGGAGAGCCGTAGAACCACGGATCGCATGGTCCAGCACAATCGCTTTGTCGTCTGGAGATAATCGAGGGGAGGCGAAAGGTCGGGAGAAGGGAAAGAATGAAAAGGGAAAAGGAGAAGAATTGAAGGTATTTCGAGGAGCGTCGGTAGTACTAAATACTTAATAGCTCCATGCGATCTTTTTTAGGTCGAACAGGGAAATTCGCACGCATGCGGGAAGGGGGGTGTTCCAAATCAGGTGAAGACCCGTCTTCCACGCAAGCACTCGTCGATCTTATTTTTAGTGTCACCGTTAACGCATCTCCAACTCCTCCTTTTCATTAAATCGTTCATGAGCGCTCATCTCCGACGGTCTCCTAACTGTTTGAGATTCTTTCGATAGGTCTCGCACAGAGCACACAGCAGAATCCTTTCCTTCATTGTCGACTCCTTCACCCCCTTTTTTCCCTCTTTCTCTGGCGGTCAGGCTTCCTCCGAGCCGATTTTGTTTAATTGAAATGGCCCATTTGGGTACAGTTGATCCTAATTTAATTGCCTTGTGGGGCCCTCAAGGGTCTCGATCGAATTCCGAACCCCCTCGTCAATCCCCTCGTGCAGGCCATTATTGCATTAGTGGCAATGTTCCAAGTTTTCACGAGAAACAACATCCACTTCTCCATGAGACAAGTCACTAAGAACAGCACTAATTACGTCCGAAGTACGAAGTATAGTGAAACCAGTAGCCAGATGGCCCATTATATCATCGGTCGACGGCTGAAGCAATCATTGACCTAGTTGCCTTAGGCAGGAATGCGTCGGGCTAACACGGACATTGGAGTCCAGATCTCCCGGTTCTAATTGGTGCGTCCAAGTCGCTCGCTATCTCCATCAGGGGCTTTTTCCGGCCGTGAACCATACAAAGTCCTGAATACTACACAAACGTCGTGATCGTTCAGGCCCTCCCCCATGGACACCTTAACTTCATTTGGGGAGGATCGTCTAGACACCCCGACGATCTTGGACCATGCCAATTTTCACCCCATGTACTCGGGTTTGTGCGAGGATGACTTGACATTCCCCATGCGTTGCGACATTCTTCTCCTCCCAACGTCCCCTCGCTACATAGCACCTCCCCCTCTACGTATGTGCATTGTACATTCCTTAACCCCGCGGCAACATCTCAGATCAAGATTGAGATAGATCTCACTCTCTGATCTATCGCACACTGTCACACTGTGGCATTCTCAAGGCGACAGTTTCGTTACAGAGTAGGCTAAGCAATGCCATCGACGTCATTCTACATCTCAGAAACCCGGCATGCATGTGTCTCCAGGGCAGACGGCAGCACGCCGTATGGCTGGAGGTAGGGGAAGCATACTAGATGCTATCATGAAGAATGGTATCGTTGTATGATCTTTCGCCGTTTAAAATAGACATGTTTTCTTCTCCGGTTGAGACAATAAGGCCTGAATTGTGTCAGACACGGGACGATATCATTTATACCCATCTATTGTTGAATGCAGTCGCTCCTTCTTATTCAGTCCATAGATATCATATCATACTCGTCATTCAGATCTCCGCATACTGGAAACTCGGATGCACACACCTGTACATCTCGGAGGTGTCTTGAATTAAACCCCATCCTGTAACCCCTTCACAGCATTTACATCCCATAAGCCATGCGGCCGTTGTCCACTCTGTCTGCACTTGCTTGGCTGGGAGGTTTCCAAGCCTTACCAGTCGATGCGATACAGACCGTCTCCGCGGTTGGCTCCAAGTTCTTCTACGAGGATGGTACTCAGTACTTTCTGAAGGGTGAGCCTCCCTGGCGAATTGAATCCGCACTTTACACTAATTTGGTGCAATCCACGTAGGCATTGCTTATCAACTCATCCCGGAGGATCCCTTGGTTGACACCGCACAGTGCAAGCGCGATTTTGTTCGCATGGCCGAGCTGGGCACTAATGCAATCCGTGTTTACCACGTCGATCCCAAGGCTAATCATGATGGTTGCATGGAGGCACTTGCGGCCGCAGGAATCTACCTCTTCGTGGATCTAGACACATTCGATACGTCAATCAACCAGGTCAGGACTCGCATAGACATTAGTTGGGTAGAGCCCATGCTGACTTCCACATCTAGGACAAACCACAGTGGACACATTCCCAATTCGATCGCTATAAGGCTGTGTTGGACGAATTCCAAAAATATAACAACACCGCCGGTGTATTCGTCGGCAACGAGGTCATCAACACTAGGGAAGGTTCGGCCGCCGCCCCGTATGTCCTGGCCGCCGCGCATGATATCAAATCGTACCGCAACGAAAAAGGCTACCGGGACATCCCGGTTGGTTACTCAGCAGCTGATATTGCAGAGCTGCGACCCATGCTGCAAAATTATCTCGCTTGTCGTCCCGAATCTGCTGACCGACTGGATTTCTTCTCACTTAATGCCTATGAGTGGTGTGGTCCCTCATCGTACGAGACATCCGGCTACAAGAGACTTCAGAGCCATGCAAGCGACTACCCTATCCCGATCTTCTTCTCAGAAACAGGCTGCAACGTGGCACGGCCACGGACCTTTGAAGACCAGGCTGCCATTTTCGGTCCTGAGATGTCAAATACTTGGTCTGGCTCTATTGTCTATGAATGGATCCAGGAGGCCAATGACTACGGTCTGGTCAAATATGGTCCACCCTCAGGCGCCTCACCCGCCAAAATGCTCGTACAGGATGGCTTTACTCGCCAAGGAGAACCTATTCCGGTGGATCCCGACTTCCACAACCTGAAAGCGCAATGGGCGAGGTTAAGGCCTACTGGAGTAGCCTTGTCGGACTACATGAAATCGACTTCCACTATCAGGCCTGCATCTTGCCCCACTTCGACACCAGGTGGATGGGCCGTGGATTCTCACCAACCTCTTCCCACTCTTCAAGGAGCTACCTCGGGCGTGGTAGGTGCCGGTCCAAATCCTGGTTCCAAGTCTGGGCCTGATTCGGGATCGCGTCCAGAGCACCTTGCAGCACGTGTGACTTCAGCTGCACTCTCCAATCGTGCCGTCAATAGCGCATCCTCGGGAATGAGGAGCTTTGATCGTCTTGCAGGCGGATCCCTTTTCCTCTGCATGTCGATCGGTGCCTTAGCCCTGTGGCTCTAATGACCATGTTGGATGACTAACGCTAGCGTTGCCTCTCCGTCTTTCTTTCTGATTCCTTGTCCCAGAGACAGTACAGTTGTTACGTGAAGCACTGCTGTCAAAAAACCACCCTTACACGTTCTAGTTCTTTAAATAGCATCATAGGTGCAGGCTCGCCTGGCAGACTGAAATCCACTCATTTCATGCAATGATCGCTACTCTAGAAGTCATTCTAATGATAGCTGACAGGTTCCCTTTCAACAAAAAAAATACGGTACTAAGCGTCAATAAATCATAGTTCAAAGCAGTACCAATACATATACATTACCTTTAGTCCAAATGCATATATGCATGCATAATGTACAAAACCCAAATAGTAGTTCTGACTATTGATTTGTCACTTTGAGTTTTGCCCAATGGGGTTACAAGGAAAGAAAGAAAGAATATACGGTGTAAGGGGGGCAGACAATCGATTTTTCTCGGCAGACGCGACTAAGCGGTCTCTCTCTCTCCCCTTCTCTTCCACTTCGTCGGAAAGAAATCAAAGAACTAAAATGGGAAATGTAAAGTATGAATGATAACTTGCCTTTTGGGGCGCACGTGCTTTGGGTCTGGGTTTGCGGTGGAATAGATGTGTTGTTTTTTGAGGTTGTCTGGGTTACCGGGTATAGAGTCTATGTAGGTAGTAGCTTTGTCGGTATACATTTTGGGATTGATGTATTGGATAGGTACATGTGTGATGATGGATTCTGGCATATAAATGAGAGGCTAGACAATTATCGTGCAAAGATTTGGCATAGAACTTGTTTCTGAATTATTATACTATGCATATCCCCATTAGATCTAATCGAGCCTCCCCCATATTCATATTTCATCGTTGCGCGGAACAGAACATATACAACCAAAGAGAGCATGACGCATAAAACCAAGAGAGGCAGGGAAAATAATATAACAGAATATGATAAAGAATATCACGAAAACCACCCGGAACTGCGTATGTAGCTAGAAATACAATATAAAAATATGCTTGAAAAGCGCTTGGAGTAAGGGTATTGAATGAAGGTAGGAACGAAGGATATTGATACAAATTCGAAGGAAAGGGTTCAGGAAAGTGTGTCGTGAAGTACATAAAAAAGGGGGTGAAAAAAGAAAGAGAAAAAGAGGGAGGGAGTATAAAGTACGAATAGGTGGAATGGTTAGAAGCGACTGATACTGTCACTCAAATTGCCATTCTGTAATTCCAAGATGGGTCGTACCAGGGGGCTGCGTCTGAGTCAGTGTACCGGCGACTCTCCTGGTCTGTGTCACTGTTCTCGGAATAGGCCACCGTAGGGCCAGAGAGGTTGAAGCCAGCCACAGATGGTGATGGGGAGGGAGTAAATCCTGTAGACCCCTCTGAGTAAATAGGAGAGTTCGTCGCTACAGATAGAGGTGAGTGTGGTGATGCTGATCTGGAAATCGAGGGAACAGTGAGTCTTGGTGTTGTTGCATGTGGCCCCTCGTGTAATCGACCCTTCGGGTTTCCGGTATGACACTGTAGGCGTGAGGAGCAGTGCATATTAGCTACTCTGCCTAGTTGGTGCATTATCACAGAGAAGTGATGTTCAACTTGATATGCGGAGGGTCGATCGGCGGGCTCTTTATTCAACATGTTCCGTACTACAGCTAGCATTGGTCGAACAGCCTGGAACACAGGGTCTTTTTGCTTTTTCGAGTCGTGATCCAGAAGAGTAATCCATGAGGTGACTTGGTTAAGGTTCCGATCCAGATGGAAGGAGCAATCAGCAACGCCTCCTCCACGGCCGGCGGTTCGATTCTTCGCCCCGCGATGATGGGCAAATGCAGAAATCTTGCGCTTACAAAGGTGGGTGAATATATCCAGAATTACTGCCCCGAGAGAGAAGATATCTGAAGCTTCCGGGTCAGTTTGATGTGATTCCCATGTGTGGACTACGGCCACACTGGAATTTGTACCTGGCAAACCGACCGGGTTCGTCACTGAAGAGGCACGGTTCGAAGAAGATCCCGATGAGCTAGAAGAAGTGATAGAGGGCGTGTATAATATAGGCCGTTTGATGGAGGATATGACGCGTTTACGAGCACTCCCATTGCTGGATCCCGAAGAGGACGACGCAGCAAAGGAAAACCGAGATCCAGGAAGACCAACACGAATGGCGGTGCTCTGAGAAGCCATTGAACCAGATCTTGGGCTAACAGACTCATGTTCCGCCCGGTGTGGTCCTTTCAATATTGACAGGTTTAGCTTCATTGGATGCGCTGACTGCTTCCGAGCTGTACGCCCACCCGATGGGAGGTCAACTCGTTGTGGACCTGCTTGCTGGACACTAGCCAAGCGTACCCAGCGTTCTGGAGCACCATACTGATATGACTCCACGTCATCTACCTTGACTGGAGGTAACAGGGTATCGAGAGCTTCGAATTGGCCCAGAAAGACTCTGTAATCTGCATCAATGAGTACGTTCGAAGGGCGAATGGCGCCATGAACCTGACCATGCGCATGGAGCCATGAAAGCCATTTGCGAGACAATGTGGCCAATTAAGCAAAATTTCTCGGCGTTGGGCTTTGGGGAGACGCTTGAAGTGCGACGGAATATCGGTGAGGAAAGACATCAAAGTGCGTTCGTATACACCCGTGAAAAGGATACACACAGTTTTGTCGACAAAATAAGACCCGTATATCGAATATACATGGTCATGCGCCAGTCGTCTCAACGACTTAATCTCTTCAAGAACCTCATCTTCTTCGAAAAAATGCGGTGCCCCTCCAATTGTGACTTGCGTCCGCAAGTAAACTCGACAGACAGCACTAGCTAAGACAACCCTTTCAACACCCTCTCTCACAAGGGCTGTTCCAGTTCGCAGAAGCTCCACGGGGACGCCCTCATTCTCCGTATATTTTACGTATTCGCCTTCGCCAATTCCGCGAACAATGAAACGCCATTGGGCAAGGAAGAACTTTGATTCCAAGGAAGGGTCTTCATTTTCTGGCGAAAGGTGAAGGCGATCGACGCTGTGAGCCGCAATAGGCAGATCCGAGTCATCAAATGACTCATCTACCAAGGCGAAAATGCGATCTGGAATCCCGATATCGACCAAAATGAGAAAAAGTCTCCCCGCCTTGGAGAGAATCCAGTCGAGGTACGTCTCGCTAGTCAGGCCCTCTCCCCAGGGCAAAGGCTCCACGAGGCGGTGCAGGATGTTGGACGGTAGATGACCGAAGACATATTCTGAGGATAGTGTAGCTTTGATTCTATCCTCGGGCCACCAAAGAGACGTTGTGACCGACATCGTGTACACTCATGGCGCATCGGCCGAGGCGGATGACTACCGGGGAGGGACACTAATATAGGTGGTTCAAGGTAAGTTCAGTCTAGTAAGGCAAATAGCTTTACTGTAGACGCCACTAAATGAGTACCATATAAGAGGTCATGCAATAGATCGGAAAGGGAAACAAGAACAGAGTGGGAAATAGACATCGGCTCTTCGTCAAAAGGACGAGAGTCACCATCATTAGTGGACACAAAGCTTATCAAGCGCACCGCAAGGGGTATCCGCGGTATTATTGAAAAAAAAAAGCCGGTCGATAGTACGGAGTAGTCACTAGGGCATTAGAGTATGACAGAAGAGGGGAACCTTCAATGGACGGACTCCACGATGCCGTACCCAATGGCACATCAGGATGATCAGAGGATGTCATATGCTTCCATATTCAATAGCCCTTGGAATAAAAGAAATATGGAGGCACGGTCACGTTAAAGATATTAATCTAATATTGAGGTAACAGCCGTTTCATGATGGGCGACCAGAGAAGATAGCTGTGGCCAACGGTTCATGAAACTTCATGGAGAATGGGGAGGTCTGGAACTAAGTGGATATATCGAGTCTTGGGGCAGTGGAGATGCATGCTCCCTGTCCAAGAGGGAGCAGTAAGCGGATGATAGAAGGACGACTGATACTCAACACTAGTAGATAGATAGGACATCACGACTGAAGATAAGCTAATGAGCGTTGATGGATCACGGGGTACGCCCTAAGCCCCAATTGGTTTGCTCCGAGTTGCTATCGCATGATCAGTAACAATCCTCATTGTGAGCCATCATAAGCCTGAACAATCATCACTATCTATTTTCCCCGATTCTTGATATTAACGGATTGCCGCCGTTAGACAAGGCGTCTCAGGTCAAGCCATAATCCCATGAAAACCGGGCGCTAATCTGAATGTCGGGTCTAGAAAAACCCTCCTGTCAACTGTAGTTAATTTAGAACCACCAGGCTGGATTCAAGCTACACCATGCAAGTGAGGTCCTTCTTTGGGCAGCCAGTCGTCAGCCTTGGATGCAAGCTTATCAGTTGACAGCTTTAGCAGGTTGACTTACGCTATTAGTCACTTAATGAGCCAAGAGATAAGGCCGGGTCATCAATCAGTTCACCCAAGTCAATAGGGTTTGACCATCTTCCCATATGATCCAGTTTCGAAATCCCTCTTGAACTGAGAAAGGGCACAGCCTCAGAGGTGACTGTTGATCGCGAAATCCAAATTTTGGTCCTTTCGCCGCTGTCCGCGCTTCTTATCTTCCTCCGCGGTATTCTCCGCCTGTCAACGAAGGATGTTGCTTTTGGCGGCTCCAGTTTTTTGAGATCAGCATCAACTATAGAAAGTATGATAATGTGCCTCTTTAACTCCTCGGGCTGTCATTATGGTGATCAGGTTCTAGTATACGTCATAGCACGGTAGTTATACAAGTAATCCATGTCCCTGTAGAGAAAGGGCCTTTCTTCCCTAACAATATAATAAGTTAGTGGATCGATAGATCCATAGAAAGTGGGACATGATCGACTCTCGGGGTATTATCCATAAATAACTTGACCCTGACTAAGTAAATCTCAAGATTACGATTCATTCATTCATTCATGGCTATGTAGGTATATACAATCCATATTGGATATTAGTAGACAAAAGGGTAGCAGCAACAAGATATTTGAAGAAATGAAATGCATATCAACCACAAGTAATCTGGGCGAAGGCAATCAAAGGTCGCATCATAAGAATCTGTAGAATTGTCAGCTTCCCAGTACATCCTAGCAATGACCGATGTCTTCTTCTACTTTTTCTCTTTTTCTTTTCTCTTTTTTTTTCTTTCCCCATGACAATACCAGATTGCCCTCAGTAGAAATCACCAGTATGGCGTTTCCGTAAGCGTCGCACTCTACTACTAGCCCGATGGGCATTAGCGTCGACAGGCTGTTCCTCAGAGGACCGGCGTCTATTCCAAGCCTTCCGAAAATGTTGCTGCTCGTCATCCTGCTGTTTAGCTCGATGGACAAGGAATTCCTCATGAGCTTCCTTCTCTTCCGTCAAGGCCTCGATCTAAACAATCCCAAAGTGATAACTATCAGTACTTCATGCATCCATAACGACGCAGACGAAATATCTCTTGATTCCGAAGTGGAAACAAGCAAAAAATTAAGAAAAGCAATGGGCAGAAAAAAAAAATATACATACATAAGATAGCCACAACTCTTGCTCCGAGCTCCAGGCTTTCTGACACCTCCCCAGCTCGCTCCGTGCAATAGCCAAGTCGCGCTCTTGCTCTGCTGTCCATCGGCATCTGTCGCAGACAATGCTAGCCCAGCTTACAACCCGTACCAATCGAGATCGGCTACTGCTGCTGCTGCTGCCGCCATGATGCAGGTCCAGCTCGCTTGCGTTCACCGCCATCTCGGAGCCGGTTGATTGGGAGTCATCATCGTGGCAATGCACTGTGACTTCAAACGAGGGGGAATCGTCGATTCCTTTGCCCTTCCAGATGGAATGTTCTGGACGTTTAGTCAGGTAGGGGAGGCGGAAGATGTACCGAACGGTGCTGGCCACTCTCATCTTGGTATGTATAAAAATCTTCGGGTTCGGACGAAAGCTCCTACAAAGAAAGAACAAACGGGAGTAAATTGGCTTCTTGGAACTTGCCGCTTTCTCTTTTCAGGGATATTGCTCCAGTTTATATGTATGAGTATGTACTTTTTTACTCGGGATGGTTCGAATACAGGTCACTGCACTGGGCCATTCACAGCTTGAATACAGCCTATTACGGCCTAGATCACAGGTTAGGCTTCAAGAAACAAGGACATCAGGCTCTAGATGGGGCTATTTCTACGTCGACAATCCTGTTTGGCTAGAGACCACTGCCCGCAGTTTGGTCAAAACTACAACGGGACTGTTCGTCCCAAGAGTGGAGAGAGATGGGGAAAAAGTCGGAACAAATCGCCAAGCCATCATGTTTCATGCGCTGCAAAATAAGAAACCACATCCTTGGGATAGGAAACGTGGCGATCAAACTTTGCCTGAGTAAGGGGGGCGGCCGGGAATGGTGTTGAGCAAATCATCACCGTCCAAACCCCCGAAATTGGATAACTCATATGTACCAGTTGCCAGCGAAATATACAGCATCACAGATGTTCATACATGGTTTTTCATCATTGCCGTGCGACTTTCCCGACATATGTACTATACCTAGCACGCAGATCTCCAAAGTAAACGTGGCCAGCCAAAGGAGACAAAAAGAGCAGCGTAAGCGTAAATAGGAAGGGCCCTTTGAAGACTGTGAACCCCATGCGAAGAAAGAGATATAAGCCCTACAGGTTTCATGAGCCAAACATGCGATCGTAGTCCAGGAAAGGACATAAATCCCAGCACAAGGTTGAAACTCTTCAAGCAGCTGACTCTTGTACACCAACAAAATCACTTATAGACAAAAGAAACTTAGGGGGAATCTTAAACAATCCAAATGCCATCACAAACAAAAAAAACTGAGAAGCCAAAATCAAATGCGAGCCAGTGATTCAACGACAAAGTATCCACCCATTCGCTCGCCAACCCGTGTAGTCCCGAAAATTCTCTGCAAGCAACACCCAAGAAACGAGGCTTCATTCGTTACACAAAAGCAAGAGCCAATCGTCACCCAACTGGACGCTGAATCCAGGAAAAGAAACCAAGAAAAAGAAATATATTCGCTGATTTGGGCAGTCGTCAGTACCACGAACTGGTAGGGGCACGACTTCTTCTCGAATGCCCCGCTGTTGATTGTTCGGCGTGCAGTCGTGCTTTCATCTCTTCCCGAATCTGTTCGCCAATAATCACGCTGATCAGTCTTCGATGCAAGTCGGCTTCTGTCCAGCCAACTTGGCCTGTTCCACCGGCCTGTAGGTCGGCCTTTGCCAACTCCTGCACGAACCTGTCAATAATCGCAAACTGGCGTTCCGTGATGGGAACCCCATGTAAGCCGTCTGACGTCCATATCCAATCACCAATGATTTCCGAACGCCCTGGACCAGGGTAGTAAAGGAAACGTTCCGGGTGTCTTTTGGCCAGGCGATAAAGCCGACGGAGGAGGATGTAGTGATCGTCAGAGAAATATCCAGAGACAGCCAACGGCAAAGGGCGATCATACGTATCGTCTTTTGCTTTTACATTTGGCGACTTGTCGTCTAACGCGCTAGAAAAGCTCTGTTGTTCATGGCCCCGATGCGGCCTTGGCGTTTCCTCCATGTAGTTTTCTTCCACGTTTCTCGAGTGAGACCCGTAATCATCTTCGTCCTCCGAAGCTTCGTCATATACAGATAGAGCAGGCTCCTCGATTGATTTTCTTTTTGGTACTCTCAGCCACTGAGGCGTAAGATTAGTAATCTTTTGGAGCCAGGATGATGCTTGTTGTCCGGTAGCGGAGGGTTGCGGACGTCGGGGGTGAGGACAGGTGTCTCGTGAGCGGTTTGTGGTTCAGGCGAAACTACATCTGAAGGGTTCTGGTCGCCATGCCCTTGTAGCCACAAATCCGAGTGTTGTCTTGCATTTTCAAAATTCGTAGTTGGGTCCAATTGGAACGTCTCTTCCCCTGGGCCTCTCTGGGGACTTGACGCCAGATAATCCTCTGACTGCGGAGGTTCTTCAAATAGGTGATGCTCCTCATCCTGCATCGCTCCCTGCATTTCTTCTTCCTCGTATTCATCCTCCATTGCCTCCTCGCTTTCGGACCCTGCGGCTGACTGTGGCTGCTGGGCATCTCGCCCGTTTTCTGTACTTGGGGGGCTGCTCTGCCCGTAGTAGTAATGCGAGCGTTTCGGGGTAGCCCCTGGGCGCAACAAAGCGGAAATATCAACATCCTGTTCTCGTAGCTCTTTAATTCGCGACTTGCCCAGAAATGGCACCTTGTCGTGAGCATTGGTCCAGTAGGCTGGAGAATAAGAATTACCGACAGCACTCCGTTCAGATATCGAGCTATTTGATTGAGGACTAGACCCCTCCTTGTTGTTGTCCAGGTTTTGATGACGATACGAAATAGATGAGTGGTCCGAAAGATCGCCTCTATCATTAGCTTCTTGTTGCCAGATATCTTCGTACCCATCATCTTCGTCTTCCTCCTCTTGCTCACTAAAGTGATCATCTTCAGGTTTGCCATGTACTGATGGCGCATCTGCGTCTCCACGGTCGATGTCAGAGCCCCACTCAGGCTCTTCATCAGCTTCAGGAGCAGCTATGCCACCCTCAGGGCTCGGGGGGCCACTCACATCACTGTCAATGACAATGACTTGGCTTGAGTTGGCCATCTGAATTTCGCGGCTAATAGCTTCTCTTTCCCGTTGCCATTCTTCCATCCGGCGCCTCATCTCTGAGCCTGGTGTATCGTAGTCGCGTAATCCACCAGGCTCCCGCGATGGCTCCCGAGACCCGCTTGCTTCACTCAGGCCTTTTGGCGTGGTTTCTGCGATAGTTTCCAACCCAGAGACTTTCCTTGCGTTCTCGATCTCTGCCTGCACTCGTCGCTTCGCGATCTCTTGGCCAAATTTCAAGGCCGACTGTAAGTCACGTTGTATTTCTGAATCGAAGTCGCTGAACAGCAGCTCTAATCGTTTCCTAGAAGTCTCTAAGCTGGATATCTGGTCTTGCGACTCACGTATCTCCGGACTTGACAGAAGACCCTCGGTATATCCCCTGTCGTACGGACGCCTTAGAGCGCTCTCGAGAGCAATACCCACACGGACTAACCTCACGAACCTAGCTATCGGCCGTCGCTGCCGTCCAGTAGAGGTTTGAACCGGAACAGGGGCTGGAGAAGTGGGTGGAGAATATGTCCTAGCGGGCCTGTAGTCCACAGCACCCTTCTCTTGTGCCAAAGTCGATGGTTCAGCTTGTGTTATAAGACCAGTATCTTCTTCATTGGCCTGATTTCGGATGGAGGATTTCCGCCTCAAAACACCGTTATTTTCTCGCTCCAGAAACGGCTTTAAGGCGCCCTTTGCCACTTGAGAGTTGGCGCTGAGTCCATGTTGTTTAGCCGATGGTAATGTATCCAGTGAAACCATGCTAAACCCTTCACTCTCCATTATAGAATCAAATTCTCTGTGTTCATCAGTAGGGTCGTTTGTAGCATAAACTCCGCTTTCGCTGAAGCGGTTACGCGAAACTGAGCTTTGCGCCTCTCGGTCTTGTCTTTCCTCATCTACTAATGATGAGGATGTTGGGGTGGGGTAGAGACGAGGCGGCCTAGGTGTACGACCAGCGTATATGGTGTTGTCTGGAGAGATAATTTGGCTCTCCCGAGAAGGGGAAGGCATCTTTGATGGTGTTGAATGTATATTCTCGTCATTCTGCATATAGGCATCATCCATATAATCGACATTTGGCGTATCATAGGTACGTTCATCTTCAACTTGAGGACTCTGATCCTGCGGGCTATCATCAAGTTGCTCCATCTGAACGTCACCCTCGAAGGGTTCCGCATAGCCTTGATCATCCGGCAAGCCATCGTCAGATTCCCCATCTGCAGCAAGGTTCAGGGGAGCCCAACTTGGCTCGGGTTCGACAACGGATGGCTCAGCTATCTGACTGTTTGCCACCTGCGCGCCAACGTTGTCTACGGGATCCTGCGCCGGAAGATATTTCTTAGGTCTGCCTCGCTTCCTCTTTTGCACACTTGCGCCTCCCGGGCCAGGAGTATGACCAGGGCTCCCCCCATTCGGAGTCGTACTTTGCACCGTTATGTCTGACTTCCTCGGGCGCCCGCGGCGTTTCTTGGGGGTCTGCTCCATGGTGTCTGCTTCATCCTTCAGCGGCACTTTGGTTGTCATGGTAGAATTCCGGGGGCGTTTGCGCGAAGGACTGCCTTGGTCCATTTCCTCGTCTTGCGTTGCCTCCAATGTCACTCGAATCCTCCACGGACTCACATTCCCGTCGGGCTGCACCTTTTCAGGGGAAAGGGGCTTTTGCCGACCGTTCATTGTCCTTGACGGAGACCCGGGGAGCACCACATCGTCGAAGCGAATAGAATGCGAACTTTTTGTAGGACTCAGGCTGATGCGCCTTCTGCTTTTGGCGAAGCGCGGCGTCTGAAGGAGTTTGAAATTTGCAGGCGACATGACGCTTTGGCGCCCGGAGAACGGTTTGAACGGGGAGGAAACCAAATACTCGACGTCGCCAGGTGGCCCAAGAATGTCCGGTGAGGAGCTAGAGCTACGGAAGGACATAACGACATGCAACAAGCGATAGGATCTGGGATGTCTCTCGACCCCAGTCGCGTTTCATCAGGCAAGGGACAGGTTAACGGATTTCTCGAAGAACGTTGCAATTATACAAAATTTTCCATCGTTTTAGTAGCAGGGCTACCTGCAAGAGGTCTGGACTTCTATAGGAATGATGATGATAAGCCGATAATCGCGGGGAAGCAGAGCAACCGCAGAGCATAACATAAACAAGTCTCCCGATCAGGCAGGCCGAGGGTCCGGCCCGATTTGCTTTGCCGCTAAGAGGTTGAGGGGGGCGCGCTCGAATTATGTAAGCGGATAAATGTTGTTCCATATCGATAAGTCAGGTTATCAAGTTACGGGATGGTAAAAGAGCCCAAGATGCAGGCTTACCTGCCGGACTCTACCCTTGCGAATGCGATGTGATGGACTGTAGCACTTACACTATCATGATCCCATATGTGTTAAGGAATGTGTAACGTGTGGTAATTTCTGGATGGCGCCCAGCCATGCTACATGCATAACCACTAGGTAGCCATTCTCACCCACGCGGTGGTTTCTTTGGTAGCTTGGCATCAGACAAACAGAAGTTAAGACGAGCGATCGACAGGCCGCTTTCCTTCCCCGCATCCTCTTAATTTGTCCCCCCACCGGAAAGTTCTTGTTTCGGACTAGGCCAGTTGCCTCATTTCCGTGGCTTTCATGGTTGACCCCTGTGGACGGACTACTGAACGCCTTCCCGCGTCTCTTTTCGAAGTTCCCCATCATTACTATCTAGTATTCACTACAGCGGAGAGGGACTGAGCACTAGACCACCAGGTGTGCCACATAATACCGAGTACTATATGATTACAGTACCTGTCGTCACTGGATACATCAACTACTCTCGCAATTGGCTCATCGAAGTCAGGGATCATCGATCAAGTGGTGGACAGACGCATACTTCGACAGCCCGCCATACTGAATCCGTCGACGGCACAGAGCTTGTTGGCAGTTACGCGGTCTAATGCACTAGCATTGACCCTGCCCAACTAACGCATCCGTGGATTTGCCTCCTATAATTTGCCCGGATAATTACAAACAATCCAGTCCAACCAACAACACGGGGAAATTGAATTTTACCCCAGTTCCGCTGCTGCTGTGCTTTGGTACCCCCGCCCGCTGGTCAGGCGCCATCATGAGGTAGGAAGAGGATAAATAGTAGTATGATTCACGCCTTTAAATCTTACCAAGGATTCTCCCATCTCCTTGGCTGCTTGCGCTCCTTGCTCTGCCCTGCTCGGATCACCCTTCGTCTCCTGTCGGTGTATTGCTTCATCTTCCTAACTGTTACACTGCTTTTGGGAATCAGAATGCATCTTAAATCATATTTGTCTGCTGCCCTTTATGGGCTACCGGCGCTGGCTCTAGATGCGGCCGCATCGTCTACTTCAAATTCGCCTGCTGTAGATCCATTCAAAGTCTACACCATCACTGCGGAGAATATCACCGCCAAGTTGATTCCATATGGAGCGCGTCTGACTTCTCTACTCGTGCCGGACCGCGATGGCAACGAACAAGATGTAGTCGTCGGCTATGATGACCCTAAGGATTATTTGAAAGACACTGAGACCGACCACACATTCTTCGGCGCTGTTGTCGGCCGTTATGCCAACCGCATCAAAAACGGCACCTTCCAAATAGATGGAGACAAGTACGAAATCCCTAAGAATGAAAACAACGGCACCGACACATTGCATGGAGCGATGTCGGTTATGATCAGCGCAACTGGACTGTCACAGCTCAATCTGATTCTTCCATCACTTTTACTCTGCTTGACCGCGCGCTGGAGGGCTTCCCTGGAGATGTCATCACTCACGCCGTATTCAGCGTTGATTCTGATGTCACTGCCGAGAACCCCAAGGGTCTGCCGCAGTTGACCACCAAATTAATCTCGTTGGCCCTGACGGAGAAGACTCCCATCATGACTGCCAACCATATCTACTGGAATCTCAACGCGTTCAAGGAGACCAATGTGCTGAATGACACCTTCCTCCAACTACCGCTATCCAAGCGGCTCGTCGGTACGGACGGCATCCTAATTCCCAACGGAACCATCCTGGGCGTCGACTCGTACGACGGAGCAGCGGACTTCACCACTGGAAAGCTTGTGGGCAAGGACATCGAGAAAGCAGCAGGACTGTGTGGAACGGATTGCACAGGCTATGACAACTGTTTCATCGTGGATCGCGACAACGCATATGGCTCAAGCAACTCTATGGTGCCAGTTGTCCGTATGAACTCCAGCACAACCGGAATCAGTATGGAGGTGGCTTCAAACCAACAGGCTGTTCAGATTTACTCCTGCGTTGGTCAGAAGGGTAACATTGCCATCAAGCCGTCCCAGGCTAAGCGGAACAAGGAAGAAGGTATCGAGGGCGCAAAGGCCGTTAACAAGTATGGGTGCATCGTTATCGAGACCGAAGGTTGGATTGATGGAATCAATAATCCTGAGTGGGGTCAACTGTCAGACCAAATCTATTCCCCCACCGGAGCTCCAGCAGTCAACTGGGCTACGTATAAGTTTGGTACTGTCTAAACTAGCCACGCCACAGTTGTGGTTATCTAATGGCTTGATGGCTCTAATTTTTGGGTGGTTCTCAACCTCATCGTGTTGTATGTACATTTTACTACCGTCGGGTAAATAATGTGATTGATTATTAAGAAAATCAAAATGCATCGTAGACCCTAGTGCTTAGTGCTCTAAAACCGTAATATTAATTGTAAATGAAATGCTGAGTTTCAGGGTATCGTGTCTAAGTCCAGTCATTTAGAGGAATTCATCAAAATGAAACAGCAAGTGAACAATATGCTACCAGCTGTATCGCAACCAATTTTCAACGCTATACAGCCCAATACACACTTCCTTGGGTAGTGCATATTCATCCCCATCCTGCTAGAGTCCAGCTCGACCGGTCTCCACCAGATCGTAGCCCTGACCGTCGATCAGGGACATGGCCATGGGTATCAAAGTCACGGCTAGCACCAGTAAGGCCATGCTGAAGAAACTTCTCCCGCTCAATTTCTACCAGAGACCTTATCTTAAGGCTCGCCACAAGACTAGCTCCAGCCCAAGGCCCAAGAGATTCGACTTCGCGCAGAACTCCTTGAACCGCAGGCTTGGTATCCTTGTCTCTAGACCGGCGGAGCTTCTCCTCGACCGGATCAATCTCCTCTTCTTCAGTAGCCCGTTTTTCTTGGTCACCCTTCCCAACGGAAGTTTTAGGTGACGGTGGTGTGGAGTCGTTAGCGTTGTTAACCGATGTCTGGCGTTCATTGAGACGCAAAATTTGAAGCATTTGTCTTTGTTGCTCAATAACTTTACCACGTACAGGACTCCAGCCATGTTGATCAATAAGGGACGATACTTCAGCAAGGACTCGTTGTCGAACACCCGGGATGTTAGCTCCTCCACCGACGAACACTATCCGTGACATACAGATGCCGCGGACATCGGGCGGTAATTGTAGGAGCGTGTTGTACACCAGCAAAGCAACCGGCTTTTCTTCGTCATCCAAGTCACAATCCGCTACGCCTTTAGCAAAAAGGACCTTCTCCACCGGCTCTGAAAGTTTAGAGAAGGGTATATCCATGTAGTTCGAGCTGGGGTTTGATGGAGATGGGATTGACACAGTTTTGTGCAAAAGACTGGCGATGTCTTCTTCTGTGGGCCCACTGTCTCCTTCTTGAGGGTCAGTCAATTGCGACGTAGCAGATGATCCGTGATCACCTGCCTGAGGCTTACACCACAGAAACCGGCTAGCAACTTCTTCACAGTACTCAAAATTCACGGAGATCTCATCTGCATCCCCATTACTGTTTGAGGACAGGCGAGTGAGAAACCTGCCTGTCTCCTGAAGTAAAGACTTCATGGCCCTTGTACTCCCCTTGGTAGCAATCTCTCTATACTCATATATTCCAGTTACCGTTGTTTCCGCCCATCCAAGGTCTACCACCAACGCCGAACGCAAGCCAGCTGCAGCCACCGCCATTGTGGGGCTCGGAAGGAGCGTGATACTAGGAAAGCGCCATCGACTGAACAGCGTCGACAAGACGGAAGACAGCAGTGGATGTGGCATAATTGACGGGACAACGAGTACCAATCTCGCAGTTCCCGCATCCGTCAAGAGGTATTTATTGTATGTCTCCCGGAACATCCGCTCGATTTTGTCTTCGACAAGACCCAAGTCGACATCACGCACGTCCATCTTCCATAATTCATATGCGCCTGTCCACTCTTCTGCTTTTACTGGCTGTGGGCGTAATGTATCCGCGTTCAGGCTAGCTTTCAGCCATCCTCTGTAATCGCCGGCCCTCCTTGAGTCTTCCGGTCCACACCCGACCACACACGTAGGTGTGCTGTCGCCCTCAAATCCAGCCCGAAGCCATCTGGAGCCAAATTCAAAAACTATCGCATCCTCTTCCCCGCGCAACGAGCTTGCCGATGAGGTGCTTGCGAAGGAGGAGTTATTAGAGCGCAGGTGATGCTGAGGCGTAGAAGGTCGGCCGGACTGGCTATGTCGCAAGCTCATGGAGACACTTGTGCTCCTATCATCAAGGTTGTAAGCCGTAGAGCCGCTCGTCATTTCTTCGTGATCTATACTGTGGTATTTGCGTTCACTTCAGATTGCGGGGATGGATCAGGGGTGGAGAATCGGTCGGTAGGCGCGAATCATGCTTTAATTTTCCAGGTTCAAAGAATCCAATTCATGATTGAACTCTCAGAAACAAATCAAGCGATCGTATTAATTTTACTTCGCCGGAATTTCAAACTGTCAAGAGCAAAGATACGGAAAGTGCAACGGCCACCACGACTTTAGTGAGCACGGATCTACATCGGACCGTCGCGCGCCCCCCGACGTCAACAAACAACTCTCATACATACAAGATACAGAACCCTCCACGTCTATACCGTCGGGGATACTGCAAATTGGGTGTTTTGGTGTTGTTTTTCGTTTGTAATTTTGAATCCGGCCTAATGGGGATTCCAGGGTAAGTGAAATCATTTCAGTCAGTTCACAGAAAAACCATCAAAATATATAAATATCATTCTCGACTGCTTTCTTTACGGGTCTAAATTTTGAGCATTAGCTGACACAAACTAGACTCATCAATGCAATTGGGCCTGGAGAGCGCATATCTCTTTCAAAGCTAGCAATAACCCACCTAGAGCGAACAGCAAGGCCTATTCGTGTTGCAGTGGATGTCTCAATATGGTTATTCCAGGTGCAGGCAGGTCGTGGCGGCAAAAATCCGGAGCTACGGGCTCTGTTCTACAGGTTGCTGAAATTTTTAGCCCTTCCTGTTCACCCGTTGTTTGTCTATGACGGGAAACATAAACCACCCTTCAAGAGAGGCAAAGCTACGGGAAGTAGTTATGGAAGTGCACCCATCATTGGGCTTTCCAAGATCTTGGTCGATCTGTTCAGATTTCCTCGTCATGATGCGCCGGGGGAGGCAGAGGCGGAGTGTGCCAGGCTACAGACGGCAGGTGTCGTCGATGCGGTTATGAGCAACGATGTTGATGCTCTCATGTTTGGGTCAAAGTTGACCATTATGAATTACTCCAAGGAAAGCGGGAGTGGCACGTCTGCCGCAACGCACGTTACCTGCTATGAAATGGGAAACCTTAACTCATCCTCATGCTCAAGACTGGACCGTGCTGGCATGATCTTATTTGCTATGTTAAGCGGGGGCGATTACCTGCCATCCGGAGTTCCGAAGTGTGGTAGCAAGCTCGCTGCAGAAATTGCAAGAGCGGGTTTCGGGGAGGATCTTTTGGAAATTCTCAACTCAGAAGGAACTGAGCTCAATACGAAGCTGAACGAATGGAGAGAAAGGCTCCAGTATGAGCTTGAGGTCAACGAAAGTGGGTATTTTCAGACCAAACACAAAGCTGTTCGAATTCCGGAAAGCTTTCCAGACAGGACAGTCTTGTCGTATTATGCCAAACCTATAGTATCAACTTCGAACGATCTTGAAGTTTTACAACGCCGCTTGGAGACTGCCTGGGACCGGGAAATTGATGCTTTCGAATTAAGAAGATTTGCTGCGGATACTTTCGAGTGGAACTATCGCTCTGGGGCAAGGAAAGTGATAAGGTTACTTGCCGAACCTCTCGTTTCTTACCGACTTCGTCTCCGGAAGGACTTGACAGCGTTTCCTTTCAGGTTATCTGAAAACGATGTGCCAATGCTCCAGAAAGTTTATAAGAGCAGGACGAGTTTCAGCACAGATGGATTAACGGAGCTGCAACTTGATTTTGTTCCTATTGATATTGTTGGCTTAGATCTGCTCGCTGAGGAACCTAATCCTCCACTTCCTCCGCAAGAGACGGCGGCTTCGGGCGATGAGGAGGAGGATGTAGAAGTTAATGTTGAGCCTGCTCCGCAGTCACCGGCTAAGAAACGTGCCACGAAGCGGTTTGATCCTTATTCCTCAGAGAAAATTTGGGTGTTTGAAACGTTGGCTACGATTGGAATCCCAGAAGTTGTGCAAAGTTGGAAGCAGGAAGAGTCTGAGAAGGCCTCTGCTCCTAAGAAGTCAAGCACTAGGAAGACAGGGCCAAAGAAGAAGGGACCAATAGACCCAGGCATGAAGCGAGGAAGTATCCTGAAATATGGTACTCTCACCAAAGAAAGATCCGAGATCACGCAAATAAAACAGGCGCAGCTCTTTGAAGCAGCAATATCATCAACGTCGACGCCGAAAAAACACAGTGCATCGAATGTGCAAGGCCCCCTGAGCGCTTCCAGAGAATTGCCTAGCCAAGGCCCGTATTACCAACAGCAAACGGCCGCTTACAACCGAGACGAATATTTTGATAATCTAACCAATATGTTCTCTTTATGCAATATATCACCTAACGTGGGCATCAAACGGCATCCAGTGACTACTCGGCCCCCTCTCAGAGGTAGACGTGAGGCAGTCCTGTCGGGCGACTCTGAGGTAGAGGCTTTGGAAGTTTCAGAGTCTTTGGAATACTCCCCACCTTCTTCATCTCCAGGGAGAATCCGTATAAGCTATTCCAATGTTAGCTATAATGACATGACCATAACAGACAATATGGAGCATGTTCCCTCTATACATGCGAAGTACTGCAACAGGGCAAAGCCCGATCAAAGCATATTCAAATCTCAGAGCTCTCAAGGGGTCCAGAAACTGGAGCAAGACATGTCGTCGTTGCTTTTGGACGATAGTAAACCACATGGATCTGCCAAAGAACGATCACATTCATCGAAGATTGCCATACCTGATGCTAAGCGGCATCTGCAAAAGCCAGAGATTAAAAAGCCACATTATGATTGGATTATCCCCAAATCTCGGCCAGATGGTGGCCCGATAGATTTGGAAGAAGTTAGGCCGTCTAATGTCCCGGATATTCTGGAGAAAATAGCTTTTGGAAAGCGTACAACGCAAAGGAAAAGCAAGGTGGAGACCCTTACCACACCACCAAAGGCATGCAAGAAGGACACTTCGGAGCCTGCAAAGCCGGAAACAAAGACAAACAATTCAAGATATCTAAAGAACGAAACTAACACAGCCAGTTCTTATGCAGAATCTGTCGTGGTTTCCGATGGGTACTGGACACTAGACACAACTCCAGAAGCTGGGATGGCCTCAGATGAATCAAAATCTGAAGTTGACAAGAACACCACGAATGAGAGTTTAAGAAGTCGCAGAGGCAAGAAACGACTCCCACGCGTGAGCATTTTGGACCTTAGTTGAACCGATATTTCTAACTTGTTTGCGTGCCTTGGACTCATGAATTTGTATTTCCTTGTCCCTCTTCTCCCGTTCTTGAGCGTTCTTCAGGCGTTGGTGGAACTAGGGCTTCTGGTTTGTTAAAGCATTATTCTGTTCTTTCACGTATTCAATATTAAGTACTACATCATCCTTCTGATATCTAGCTAGATTAAGTACATACATGGATACACAATCATACCAAGATAAACAAAACAGAAATGAACCCAGAATCGGAACATAACACCCAGACCCGCAGTGCTGCTAGAAGCTGCGGAGCCATCGAATTCTCTAGTCAAAGGTAGTTCTCTTCTATCTATAACGCAAAGCAGAGGATCTTCGTCGGTATTTGGCAGAATAAGAGGCGCTGGCGCTAGCTTCCAGTGGTATAACAAGAGTGGAAAGAAACAGGTGAAAGAAGAAAAGCAGACAAGGGAAGAGAGATAAGTATAGACAACTGGACTCGTTCAAAAAACAAGAAATTCGCAGTATGAAACAAAAAAAAGGTAACACCTTTTCGCTGCCCATCCGATTCTAGACCCTTAATCGATACAAGATAAAGTACGGTATGCAGACAGAAAGGGAAGCCAAAAACAAACGCCGGTGATGGTATCCTTCAAATATTCAACCAAAAACCTTCAAAAAGCCCCATAAGCCTATTCCACTCAGGATGGGGATGGTGAAATTATCATCCCAGCCGAAAAGGTCCACGAACTCACTGCCGGCTGCTACCAGGCCAGAGACAACGCTCATGACGCCGAGGGCCAAGGGCCCTGAGATAACAGTGTCCGCTGTCCAGCCGATAAGATTCTTGACTGTGTCTGGTACGAGATTGAGACGGCCGGTGAACATGAATGCGTTCTCTGGGTCGTTGGGGAAAGGACCGACGTTGGGTACGAAGAGGCCCCAGAACGCAGCGGCAGTGACTACTCCAACGAGCCACGCGCTCACGGTTCCAGCAAAGCTCTTGCCTGCGCGCAGCTGGAATGTGTGCCGGCCGTAGAGACGACCGAAGGTAGAAGCTGCGGTGTCGCACCAACTGAGGAGCAGTACACCCATGACTCCTACATCCTTGGGGAAAAAGCGCAAGACCGCATATGCGCCGAGCAGATACCAGATCACGCCATTGTACCCTTTTACTTCGGTCTCCCGCATGAGCGCTCCGACGCAGCGAATGTAAAGCTTATTGATTGTCTCCGAGCGGTGACGAACTATATCCACTGCGGCTATTGGTACTAGGGCCCCGAACAACCAGGGAGTGATTTGGGTTGTTTGGATGCCACGGCTGTACAGGTGAAGAGTAAAGAAGCCGATTGACACGTGGAGGGCCTTGCGCGGTATTTCATGCCGATGGATAAAATTGCGATAGCGTGTATGAAGAGGAATAAGCCCCATAGGGGAGGGGGACCGGGAGATGCTAGGCGCGATACCGTCAGCCTTCCCAAACGGCGATAAGAATCCGTTGGGCTTTGCTCCGCCGTTTGTTTGTTTCTCGGGGCTTGTTGCAGGCTGCATCGGGTTGGATTTCCGCTTCCTTTGTCTAGTTGATCCCGCAGGACCAGTCGGACTCCCAGAACGAGTCCGCGAGCGTCTTGATCCCGACTCCCGCTCATTATTGCTTTCCTCCGATACATCTACTAGTCGCTGTCGTCGCGCTGCAGAGCGAGTTGTGGGGGCAGAGTATCCGTCCCTGGATCGCGACCTGCTTTCTGAAGGTGCAGGCGAAGGAGATATGACTCGAGGAGTCACCGGGATCGCATCTTGGGAAGACATATTGACTGCTCGTAGGCCAAACGGCGGAAGAATCGGAGATTGAATTAACCCAGACAAGGGTCGCTGAGTTGGAGAGGAATAATTGCAGGCAGAAATGCCGGGGATGGAGAAATAGCCTGCTTCTAACGATGCAATGGTGGGCGACTATATACACAAAAGTTAAAGATAAATTATTGATGTCGAGTGATGCGCAAACGAGTAACACTGCCACACATAACGTTATGGTCTCAGCTAAAGATCGACACAGCCAGGGAACCACAAAAGGACAAGTATGACGGAGTATCCGAAGGGTATAAGCCTGCCGCCGACAGCCTACCACCGATTTTTTCTGGTTTCTTGTCGTCGTGTCGACAGAAATAATTCGCCGAACCTTCCGCCAAATCCGTATAGTGTCACGTGTGAATGGGCAGAAAGACTCACCGCCCACGATATCTAATCAGTAACTGATAAGGCCTTTTTTCTAGATTTTTTTTAATATGGATGTATGGGCGACGGAAGTTCCCTCGGTCAAATAATCTGTTGATAATAGACTCATCAGGGGGTCAATCCTTCGCCAGGCTGTCAAGATGGCCCCAAAACCGCCAGCTGGTACATCTTCTAGAGCCTGGGATGGTGTCTCACCTTCTCTGTCGGAATGGGTGCTGGAAGCCGTTTCGTCTATGGGCTTCACGCGGATGACGCCCGTGCAGGCGTCCGCTATTCCTCTATTCATGGCCCACAAAGATGTTGTAGTTGAGGCCGTTACTGGAAGTGGAAAGACTTTATCTTTCTTAATTCCCATTGTGGAGAAACTTCTACGTCTTGAAGAACCTATCAAAAAACATCACGTTGGCGCGATCATCATTTCCCCGACGAGGTAGCTATAGTCTTTGCTTAGAAAAGAAAAGCACAAGCATACTGACTACAAGTACAGGGAACTTGCATCACAGATCTACCATGTGCTACTCTCATTACTCGCATTCCATCCTCCATCTGCCTCCGTCATTAACCCTTCAGAAGACGATGACGTTCCCCGGCAAAAATTCCCATCCTCTACCCTCAAGGTTGTTCCCCAGCTCCTTCTCGGAGGCTCTACCACGCCAGCAGAAGACCTAAGCAAATTCTTGAAGCAATCACCAAATCTGCTCATCTCCACACCTGGACGTTTGTTGGAACTGCTCTCTTCACCTCATGTCCACTGTCCCCAATCTTCGTTTGAGATGCTCGTCTTGGACGAGGCAGACAGACTTCTGGATCTTGGGTTCAAAGAAACTCTGCAGAACATCATACGCCGGTTACCTAAACAAAGGCGAACGGGATTGTTTAGCGCAAGTATCAGTGAAGCCGTTGATCAAATTGTGCGGGTTGGTCTGCGTAATCCTGTCAAGGTCATGGTTAAGGTCAAAGGAACTTCAGGTGCCCAGGACAAGCGAACGCCTGCAAGCTTACAAATGACATACCTTACGACACCCACGATTCACAAATTTCCCGCCTTGAAGCAAATTCTCCATTCCGTTGATCCAGCTCCCCAGAAAACCATATTTTTCGCCTCAACCTGCTCAGGAGTTGATTATCTCTCTGCGATCTTACCATTAATACTTGGTGATGATTTCCAGCTGATTCCACTACATGGAAAGCACCCGGCGAACGTCCGTGAAAAGAACTTCAACCGATTTGTGAATTCATACAGCCCAGCAATTCTACTAACAACGGATGTCGCTTCTCGTGGTTTGGATATCCCGTCTGTTGACCTCGTTGTCCAGATAGATCCTCCATCGGATCCTAAAACGTTTATTCATAGATGCGGCCGTGCTGGTAGAGCCGGCCGAAGGGGGCTAAGTGTAGTCTTGTTGCATCCAGGACGGGAGGAAGACTATGTATCTTTCCTCGACGTTCGCAAGACTCCAGTAGCTCCTTTCCCACATTCCATCTCCTTCTCAGATTCCGAAGCCACTGCAGCTACGAATGCGGCCCGCAAGGCTGTGCTGGCGGACCGTGCACTCCACGATCGTGGGCAAAAGGCGTTTGTCAGTTGGCTAAGAAGCTATAGCAAACACCAGGCGAGCAGCATTTTCCGTGTCGCTGATCTTGATTGGGAGGGTTTAGGGAAGGCATGGGGTCTGCTGAAGCTACCCAAAATGCCCGAGTTGAGGAACTTTACTGGTGACCGGACGCTCGGTGTCAATCTGAATTGGGATGACTATAAATACAAAGACAAACAACGAGAGAAACGCCGCATAGAATTGCTTCAGGAGAGCAAAGCAGACGGTACACAAAAAACCTCTAACAAGAGAAAGGCCAACGAGACCACCGCATGGAGCAATAAGCTCGAGGATAGAAATAAAAAGCAAAAGCGACGAGAGCAAAAGCAACGACGACAGGAGAAGAATAGGTGGGAGAAGATGACTGAAGAAGAGCGGCAGAAGGTGCGGGAGACGGAGCAAATGGTGGAAGGTATAAGAGCAAAGAACGAAGAAGAGAGGCGACTTAGACGCGCAGGAAAGGCCGAGGCAGCAAATTCTGGCAAGGATGAGGAAGAGTTTGAAGGTTTTGATTAAGAAAAGTTACAGAGATACCTCTTTGTTTGCTTTGGATATATATGACGTCTGAATCTATATCTCATAGCGCCGTGATCGAACAGAATGATCAACCTACATGTATAGTAAATGTAGATTCTTGAACATATAGGGCATTCCTTCCATCATGGACTTAGTTAATATCTATGACCTCTGAATGCTCACATCATGTATCATTTTACCATACCATCGCTCGATTAGGACTGCCCTCCAAGCTCAATTCAGCTGTCCACGTCCTCGATAACCCTGATCTATAACCCACTATGACGACCACACCATTCACCTGTCCTGTCATGTCTCGTTATTCAAATGCCGCTTAGTACCCGCTCCCTGCATCCTCACCACTGGCGACGGGTCCACATCAAGCATACTCCTCGGCGGCGCTGGCAACAACAACGGAAGACCAGAGGATGGTACACGTTCACGCACGACCGAATTCTCACCAGACATGCTCTGATCAGATCGCTGAAACCCCTCGAAGGGACCAGGCATGCGCGAAGTAGAGGGAGCAGTTGCAAACGAAGAAAGCGGCGGTAAAACAACGACAGTTGTGTTGCACACGCCCGGGAGCCCATTTCCTATGTCCAAATGAGACATGTCTCGATTGTCTGCCTGACTCATCTGCCCGAGTCGTGGCAGCTGGCTACTGCACAGTTGGCAGCACCGTGGGGCAATGTCAGTCAGAATGAACCGGTTGCAGCAGGCGACTATCACGGGCTGTGGGTTGTTGTTTGGTGAAGGGTAGTATTGAGCTTTGATGCATGGTTGGATCAGTTGAAGGAAATCGCAGGTGCAGTGCGGCTGGTTGGGTTGGTAGTAACACATCCTTTCTATTTGTTTGAGGTTGTTCGTTTGAAGAGGGCGTATAGGGAATGCCTTCGAGGTTGGGTGAGATGGAGAGGAGAGTGTCGCTTTTGGGGGGGAAGGTGGTTTTATGTTATCCTCTAAGAGGGCTGCTCTCTATGAGCCTGGGTTTGAGGGTCGATCTGGGCTCACTATTGTGAGACAGGGGCGTACTTGTTGCATGACGACGGTGTAAGAATACGCCTTGAGAGGCAATAAAGGCTCAGCTTGAGTGTCAGCGTCCGCTGTGAGACATTTGGAGGTTCTCTCATTATAAAATTACCCGAGACATGAAGACAAGTGGCAAGCTGTGGATGTATTCAAGCGTAATGGTCTTGGTCAGGGATGTAGCAGCCTTAAAGAAGCAGACTGGATAATTGAAAGGTTTCTAAAAAAAAATAATATGCAAGTGTATTGTAGATGCAAACAATTCCCATTTGTCAAAAAAGAGACGCCTGAATGCGAGAATCAACGCAAATAACACGATGCTCATGCATAGCTCCAGATACAAATGATTCAACAAAACTCCGGTATACCATAGAAACCAGTACCATCGAGCGTGATCCCAAAGACAGAAAGTCATCAACTAGAGGGTCTACAACTTCATCCAATAGGTTGAAAGAGACCACAGCTAGCGATGTCGACACAACAAATATGTATACCCAAACTCCAGCTATCAAAGCTAGCAATAAATCCTCCGAACGGCCCTTTTGGGCCCATCTAAATCCCTCGGACGAGGAACATGGCGAATCAGACAGGTTAAATAGGTCGGAGAAAAAGCCACTTAAACATAAACGACATAAGGGGGGAAGAGCAGATATCGTTCCGGTCAATAATAGTCAAGACTTCATTTCAAAGTCTTTTTGAACTCCTCAAAACTCTGACGAAAAGCAAGGTACGCTGGTTCAATCTCGGAGTCGTCCCAAATCGTAGCAAGGAGTTTCATGGAGGTAGAACTGACACCGAGGCTCTCTTCATAGCTTTGCCTGGCCGGCCACTTAAGTTGACTGAGGTCCCCAGAAGGACAATTCTGATAAAGCCATTCCGCATCACGAGCGAATTCATCATCACCAAAGTTTTCGGGTTCGTCGACTTTACCAGGCTTTGCAATCAAGTCGGATTTCTTAGTTGTGTGGTCGGAGGCAACAGTATCGGGCGTGGCGGTCAATGGACTAGCATATCGGCTTGCAGTACGGAGACCACTAGGAGTCTTCGGCTTGTATTTCTCTGCTTGGGACCGCACTCTTGCAAGAGCTTCCTCGTCCACTTTACCTGGGGTTGATGGATGAGCCCTAGAGGTATGGCGAGATGCAGGAGATTGAGCATCATGGCCTTCATGCTGTGCAGAAGCACGCCCGTCTTCTTCCCGTACGGCCTGGGAGGGGCTAGAGGCGGTAACATTTGTTGACGAGGACAGACCAGTAGTCTCCGAGTCATCTAAGACCGCGTCATAGTCGAGCTGAAAAGTACCTTGGGTGTTGGGGACGAACCCAGGATGCCGCGGAGAAGGTTGCTCAGTGCGAGCAGATGGTGTTGGTGAATCATTACCCATCCCAACGAAGTGTGTTCCGCGATAGGGATCAGTGGAGCGAGCACGCGAGCGAAGCTTAGAAGGAGTGTCTTCTGGGCTTGCATCAAAACGCACCTTTTTGGATGACTGTCTGTCTGTACGGAGGGCACTGCGGGCCACAGACTTTGCTAGGCCATCGACTTTCTTGCGTTCGCTCTGCTTAGATGGAGTTTCTGTCACCTCATCTTCACTTTCAGAGCTATAACAGAAATAATCCAAGTCCAATCCATAGCTAGATCCGGCTGGGTTGGGAATCACATCGGGCGATGGCGACCGCTTGCGCTTCCTTTGCTCCGCATCGCTAGACGCTTGAGACGTCTCCCGTTCTTCAGCTTGGGCACTTGATGCTGCAGTCTGCTGACGCTCAGGCTTCTGCACCTGCGCCTGTTCAGTGCGGTGCGATTCCGGGGCAGCCGCCTCTGGGCGCACCGTGGAGGGCTTAGGTATGTCACCAAGGTAAAGGGATCTGTCAATGGGAGCCGGGAAAAGTGAGTAAGATAAGTTACGGGCACGCTTCTTCGGAGGCTGCGAGGGCCCTTCACTCAAACGCCAGCGAGATCGTCCTTCGGTTTGAGGACCAGCTGATTCAGGGTCAAGAGACCTTGTGCGAGTAATACGTTCTGACGATGGTTCGAATGTCGCTACGATTTGTTAGCAAGAAACAGGGGGGAAGGTTGGGAGAGCTTACATTGATCTTGCGAGCTTTCAGAAGGCCGACCAAATGGCAGTAATCGCGAGAAGGAACGAGGTACAGAGCTGAGCAGTCCACGTAGATTCCATCCACGCTGGGGAGTTTCTGGAGTGTTTCTCCCTGGCGTCGATGGTTCTTGAAGCACAGACGACTCATCTGCTGAGCTTTGATTAGTTGGTAAGCTCGGTTCCATCGTAAAGTCAAATGTTGTTTGTGGAAGCTGTGGGCTCGGACTTGAAGGGGCTTTTTCAGCCTTCTGGCGGTCGGCCTCTAGCTGACGAAGATAGTCGGGAAGGCGGAAGAGTGTCGATTCAATCCGGCCATGCTTTTCGGCTTCTCGACGAGCAAGCCTTGCGGAGAAGGGGGCCGCCCTGGTCTGGATCCGGCGCGAAAGGGGGGTACGCCGGTTGGCAAAGGGGGTACTTCCTGGCGGTCCCAGATTCCGGCGCTTGTTTGCCGCAGGAGTCACGGGGGCTGTCCGATCTTCGTCGCTCGTCTCCTCGTGGGCCCTCTTCCTATTAACTGTGTCGGTCAGCTTGGGTTTCTCGTAGGACCGGTCAACGCTTTCCTGGTACGACCAAGAGGGCCGCCGATTTCTCGGCGACATCCTCTTGGGGGCCACCACTTGAGTAACATGGTCCGCCACTCAACCGCAATTCTCGAGTTGGTTCGAACTCCTCCGCCAACGGACCTCCCATGCCGTAAGGTTCGCCGTAGATAGACTCTGCAAGTGCTTCTACAGCTGGCTCAGAGGTGCAGGGCTCTCCCCAAAGCGCCCCCCGCTCTATCGAAGGGGGGATGGGAGAGCGGCATGTCACCACTGTCGGACGGTGTCTTCGACCGCTCAGATAGTGGTGACCCTATTGTCGCTGATATCGTCGATCTGGTATTGATACCATCTGAAATCGACGGTGTTTGGTGGCGCACTCCAGGAAAGCACTGACCGAGCGGGGTGTGTGTTTAGGGGTATTTTGGGTCCATGGGGTACTCACGCGTAAGGGAAGAGCTTTTCGGCTCAGAAAGAACTGTACTATCTGCCAGTGTAACAGAATCTGGGTCCTGGGACTCGTTTGTGAGGTTTTCTTTGTCGTCCAGGGGCGCGGTCTCGGCGCGTTCTTCATTGTTATGGGATTCATATTGACTACCGTCGGCGGTTTGATTCTCCGTCTTGCGAGTTGACTTTCTTGTCGCTCGCTGAGGGGCTTTTCTCGTCTGTGTCTTTGCGACTCTGGCGGTCTTTTTGGTCGTGCCTTGACTTTTTGGTTGAGTTGTGGTTTCGGTAGAGGCTGAAGGTTGCGCAGTTGGTTGCGAGGTGTTTCTAGTAGACCTTGTCCGACGAGGAGCACTGTCATCGAGGGACAAAAAGCCGCCAGGCGATGCTTGCTGCGATCGAGTTCGCATTTTGACGGATTGCCGACCGAGGGCGACTGTGGCTTAGTCGAAGCTCAGCGCGACAAAAGGTTCACTATGTGGCCTAGCTAAGCGAGTAGCTCCCTCTTCAAGACCAATAGAGGTTTGCAGATGAAGAGATAAGATGCTCAACAATTTTGATTCAATAAGGGCTTCAGCTTGCGTGCTGTAGAATTAGTTGAATGGATCGATAGTAAGAAGGGAGATGTGGCAATGAGAGAAAGGTGGGGAGGGCCTTCTATTTACACTGTATTGTGTTTCTAAGAGATGCCTCCCTCCCAGTTAGAAAATTAACATTCACTTACCTGGCTCAACAAGTCCGAGGCATAAATGACGCGGTGGTACTGGGATTCCAGAGAACTTTCGCAAATGAATTTCAAAACTTGGGCCCACGCCCTGGCAAAATAATAAGGCGGTCAGCTGTCCACCCAATGAGGTTGCTACACCAGAAGGATTGTAATCCATGGATAGTATTCAAGTTTACTCTGAATGACTTCGGCCTTTTTACTTTACTTTTTGTCTTTTGGCATCGGCTTGGAAGCAGTAAAGTCAAATTCAAATTCCTTCTGGCCCAGATATAATTTGCATAGTGGTCCTAGAAGAACACAAAGCGTGCTAGTATAGATTGCTGAAGTGAGGTGTTACTGGCCTCTTCTATAGATAAGACTTATTGATGCAAGTACAAGGCCCACTCGTGGGAGAGCAAATTGCTTATGCACGATAACACCCGCCATATGGCTTAATCACTTCAATAGTTTCCTGGAAGGTAGAATTGTAATACTTATACACGGTGAGTCTGTAGATAAAGAAACATCAAGAAAGACCAGGCGAACAAGCGAGCTCTTGCAGCACACAGGGAAGGTATGGATGCCATATAGTTACACGCCAATGTTGACTTAATAATATAATAAAGAACAAATGAAAACATGACAATAAAAACGCTCGCGAGCTCTTACATGCTAATCTCACCCTTCCAAGCAGCATCTGACAGGCCCAAGGTTTCGATCAAGTGCTGCCATCGCGGGCCACCCCGCTCCTTCCTACGCAGGTACCGAAGCAACTTCTGTCGCTTATGCACGAGGAGCCTCAAGTTTCTTTTGTTATGCTTATCTTTGTTGGTTGTCTGCAAGTGTCTAGACAAGTTCAGAATCTTTGCAGTAAGGATCGCAACCTGGACTTCCGGGGAACCGGTATCCTGGCCAACTCGAGGAGTTTTCTCGGGGTGTTCAGTAGCAGACTGATGCGATACAGCTGCAGGCTTTGGCGGCAAGGTCTTGTCGGTATTGTGCCGTCCAAACGTTTCAATGCAGTTCTGGATGTGTAGGCGCATCTGATCTTGCGTGTTTCCATTACTGATCTTCACGATACGGCTGATTGCCTCCTGAGCGTTGCGATGTTCCTGAAGATGCCTCTCGGATGCCTCCTTCTCAAGCTGAGGGTCTGCAGTGTCCCTGTCTGGGTTCTCGAGGGGAGATGTCAAGGTTTTCGAATATTCCAAAGCCTCCTGGAGTCCCTCGGGAGTGACGAAGTAGTTGAGCCTGGCATCTGTGTTTGAAGGGGCTTGTGGCCCAGACTTGACCGTTTTGAGCTCTTGGATGAATGGGGTCGGTGCACTTTCCACAGGATCGCCCAGAGAGTTTTCGCGTTCCTCGGCGAGAGCTTGTTGACGAGACAGATTGGCGGCTTTGCGTTGACGTGACTGTGCCGTCAAAAACGGATCATGTCGGCGGCGTTCCCTAGTCTCTGCGGATCCCGCTCTAATAGATGTCCTGGAAGGATTCAATGACAATGCAGCAAGCGGGCTCTGAACATGCGAAGACCCTAGCATAGCCGGTTATTAACTCAGGCGCAACACGATGGTTATGATTGTGGCTTACCAGTAAAAGCCTTGAAGGAAGGCTGGAAGAGGAATCGTGGAGGCATATTCAAAGAAACTGACTGGTAAATTGAACCTTGCAAGACAATCAACAGCCCCAGCACTGGCAACCTTTACGTCCTAGGACTCTGAAGACTCCGAAATCTCAAAGGCCGAGAACAGAGCTAATCCGTATTCAGCAAGGTGCTCCCACGTGACTTGACAGCGGAACGGTGGCCTGAGGCTAGCAGAATTCGTACCCTAGCCCTAAAATTCACAAACGAAAATCATCCAAACGCGGAGGGCGAAAGTTCACCTTCGTGTCAGTCTTTCCCCGTCATCACCACTGCGACAAGCGCCAGTCGATTGATATATTCAATTCGCTGTTCATTGCAATATCAATCGCCCACCATGGCCCCCTCTCAGCTCCCCCCGATCTTCAACCCCACCCAGCAGGACATTGAGCAGCTGCTCGCTGCTCAGTGCCACCTGGGTTCCAAGAACCTTCAGGTGCACATGGAGCCTTACCTCTGGAAGACTCGCCCTGACGGTGTCAATGTTGTCAACATTGGCAAGACCTGGTAGGAGACTCAGCGAAATGCTACGGATTTTGCTGCGTGCAAAAACTAACGTGCGCGCAAATTACAGGGAGAAGATCATTCTTGCTGCCCGTATCATTGCGGCCATCGACAACCCCGCCGATATCTGTGTGATCTCCGCTCGTCCTTATGGTCAGCGTGCTGTCCTGAAGTTCGCTTCTCACACCGGTGCTACCGCCATTGCCGGTCGTTTCACCCCCGGTAACTTCACCAACTACATCACCCGCTCTTTCAAGGAGCCCCGTCTCATCATCGTTACCGATCCTCGCACCGATGCTCAGGCCATCAAGGAGGCCAGCTACGTCAACATCCCCGTCATCGCTCTTTGCGACACTGACTCCCCCACCGACTTCGTTGATGTTGCTATCCCCACCAACAACAAGGGTCGTCACTCCATCGGTCTTGTCTGGTGGATGCTCGCCCGTGAGGTCCTCCGTCTCCGCGGTACCCTCGCTACCCGCGAGACCGAGTGGGATGTCGTTCCTGACCTCTACTTCTACCGCGACCCTGAGGCCGAGGAGAACAAGGAGATCGCCGAGGAGTCCAAGGTCGCTACTACCGAGGAGGTCGGTGCCGCTGCCGTTGAGTCTGGCTTCGCTGGCGAGAACTGGGACACCCAGGGTGCTGGTGCTGGTGTTCCTGGCACTGCTTTCGCTGCTGCTAGCGCTGCTGGTCCTACCAGCTGGGAGGCTGATGGTGCTGACTGGGCCGCCAGCTCCGCTCCTGCCGCTGGTGGTGAGAGCTGGGCTGAGACCCAGCCTGCTGAGGGCAAGTGGTAAATAAAATAAATAGCGACAATGGACAGACGTTACGAGGGGCATGAGTTTTTCCTTTTGCGAAGAATTGGCGCGGAGGAGGACTGACGTTTTAATTTTCTCTTCACCCATGATCTGACGAGTAACCGACAGCATCACCCGCAAGGAAAACTTCTCTTGGCATGTCTATCCTAGTCTCTGTTTGAAAACCTCTATTTCAAAAGCAAGAAGAAAAAAAGGAGAAAAAGTGATCGAAGTTTCTGATCGGGAACCCTACAACTTGAAACCGTCTTTTTCTACTTCCCTTGGTATGCTACAGCGAAATCTCGTTTCTTACAGTCCGTTATCACGTCTTGTCCATGGTTCATCGGGGAGGAATAGCATTGTCAAAAATTGACTGGCGCTTACGAGGGAAAGATATCCAGTTGTTCTATTATCTCGGTGAGCTTCTGGGGGAAAGCCCTGTGCTGTCAATTTCCACAAGGTGGACTTAGTCGTTACCTTGGTTTCTCCTGCATGTTAATTCTAGTCGTAAATGAAACGTGATACTAGCTACCATATGCATGTTCTATCGTGTATCAGCAGTATTCCGAGTAACCCCGGATAAGGCAATAAATGTAGCTCAACGCGTAGGCTCGTATTGGGAGGCGTGCATAGATATCATGGCATAACGTAAAAGCTCCCTTTTCGGTTTCCCATGTTTGCCCAACCAAGTAAATGAACTTACTGCTTTCTCCATTGACCCTAGGAAGCAATGGCATCTAGTAATTAGCATGATGATAGCCAAAGCCAAAGCCAAAAAATAAAATTTATACACTACGTCGGATAGCTGATCAACTATAGAATAGATATATATTCATCGTAAAAAGGGTATCACAACACTCGATCGTAGACATACTTCCGTTCCCCATCAAAGAACTATACAGCCACCCTGAGTCTGCCCCCCACGATCCGTAGTTGTCATACCTGCAAGCCTCGCTAGATCCTCGAACGTCTCTGCCAAAAGTTCTCCCGTGACAGCAGAACACTCTGCGTAGCGATCGCACCGGAGCTCTTGTGCGATCCCATATGTCTGCTTGAGTCAGCTTTTGCATCCATCAGAAGGTAAGACAACAAGGCTCATAAGGCACATTTCCAGGCTGAGATACCGCAGGAACGAGGTACTTACTTCTTGTGGGTAGATGATACCTTCGCCTTCTACTCTTAAGTCCCTTTTCAGGCCTATCATCATGACGGGGATCCGTTCCCCCTGACCATGTTGGAAGTACCGGATAATGTCGTGTCGCCACTATGAAGATCAGTGATTGTGGCCGACTTGTGGAAGAATCGATAAATATGCAAACTCACTGTTCTGAGATTGGTCAAACTATCTCTGTTGGATATATCAAAAGCTAGAAGCACCACATCCGGCTTCAATGTAGACCAGTGCTGATTGGGACATGCAGTATCGTATAACACGAGGCCAAAGGACTTCTTTGAGAAACGGATATCATAAAGGAAAGGCTGGTCGCTGTCTCGTAGGAGCTCAGGTTGGGTATGCGATCCATTTCCATTTAGCCTCCCGCGCCCTTGTTTCAATGCTCTGGAGCGATAGATTAGTATTCCGCTGAAGGATAGAATGCAAACATAGGAAGTGTCCGGCGGTAGAGGACGTCTTGGAAGATACGATGAAGGTCTCAATAGCCTTTTGGCATATACTTACGATAAGAATGTCGTTTTACCACATCCTGGGTCTCCGAGGAGGAGGATAGTCACTGTGTTCTCCTGGTCCGGACCACTCTCTTGGTTCGTCATTGGGGCGAATTCACGAAGTGCTGTTACAGTAGATACGAAATCTTGTTGTTGTATAGGATAAAGTTAGGACAGCTATTTGGCTAGCAGAGCTTTCATAAGCCTGTCTGAAGTTATCGTGTGTTCGAGTAGTAGCTGAGGTTGGGTGCTGTGAAGATCAATGGAGCGGAGAGATATAGAAAGTAGTTGTCATATCACTTGGGATGCCACCATTACAATGTTAAGCGGTATTAAGAAAGCCAATTCCCTAACTTAGATCATTACATACTGGATTTATCAAACCAGTTCTATGATAAGGGCCTCCAAGACTATGCATGTAATATCAAAAGCCACTGTTTTCTTATCTAAAGTAGATCTAGCAGATCTCCGTAAAATTACCTTACACGGATATTAAATTACTTAACAAAAATGACTTCAAAAATTTCCAACATCGCCCCCCGCCAACTGCTCCCCAAAGTTTAGCGGGTACAACAAACCATTTTCGCCAGCTCTAGGGGAATGTGGAGAGTTCAAAGTCGACTCTGTTACTACCCGAGTCGCATTGCACCACGTCTCTTGACCAAACGACCCTTTCATACTCTCAACCATTGTCACGCGCAAGTTGATTCTCTCACACCTGAAACCATGTCCGACGCCGGGGAACCACTTCTACCTCAAAGTCAAACCGACTACTCGACCTGGACCCCGGAAAACCTGATTTCCAGAATTACAGAGCTAGAACGCCAGCTACACTCTCGTAATGCGGAATTTGCTACCTCATCGAAAGTCGCAAACGAATCTGTACCTTCGAACCCAGCGCTCGATAACCCCACCGAGACAGCGAGGGTTTCGTCGAAGAAGGGGGCGCGCAAATACCAACCTCCCCCAGAGGACGATATCACACATACTCGCGCGCCGAATCGTCCCCCGAAGCAGCCCCGAGTGATTGATCCTTCCAAATACAATACTCGGTTTATTGCTCTGAAGTTCGCATATCTGGGGCAACGGTACAACGGTCTTGAACATGCCAACGGCAATGTCACGCCACTCCCTACGATTGAAGAAGAGATGTGGAAGGCCTTGCGGAAGACACGCCTGATTTTCCCAGAGAATGGAGAGGCGGATGATTTTCAAGATACCAGGGGCCCAAGGGAGTTAAAGCCATACTTGATCAATTGGGAAGGATGTCAGTATTCTAAGGCTGGCCGGACTGACCGGGGTGTCAGTGCTTTTGGACAGGTTATCGGTATTAGGGTACGAAGCGCGCGACCCAAGCGTGATCATGTTGCGCAGGCGGATCCTAGCTCGGATACTACTATGCAAACCGGAGAAGAAGCTACTGTTTTAGCTGATGTCGCCGAAGATAACTGGGATGATATCGCTGATGAAATACCATACATCAGTATTCTGAACAGAGTGCTTCCAGAGGATATCCGGGTCCTGGCATGGTGCCCACACCCCCCCGAAGGCTTCGACGCCCGTTTCTCATGTCGGGAACGCCATTACAAGTATTTCTTTACCCAACCCGCCTTCTCCCCTACGCCAGGGCCTCTTGGATTCACATCGCGTGCGGACAACAAGGCAGGAGACAGCCGCGCAAAATACAGAGAGGGTTGGCTAGACATCGAGGCTATGCGTGAAGCCGCCAAGTATTTTGAGGGAGTACACGACTTCCGCAACTTCTGCAAGCTGGACACCAGCAAACAAATCGAGAATTTTGAAAGAATTATATACCATTCGGACATTGAGCTCCTTGACCCGCGAAGCAGCCCACTGGGATATGTCGGTCAACCGGGATTCCAAGCTCTAGAAGGCCCTGCTGCACAACAAAACTCCCGGCCGCCGGAGACTCCTTCGCCAACACCTTCTCAAGTATATGTATTTAACTTGAGAGGATCCGCTTTTCTATGGCATCAGGTGCGGCACATGGTGGGTATTTTGTTCCTAGTGGGCCAGGGGCTCGAGCCACCGACTATTGTGCCGGAATTGTTAGACATAACCAAGAACCCGCGTAAGCCGACGTATGAGATGGCTTCCGACGCTCCCCTTGTTCTTTGGAACTGTGTCTTCCCAGATGAGGATAGCGGCAGCCGTGCAGATGCGTTAGATTGGGTCTACGCCGGAGACAGCAGACAGATAAAATCCCAAGTGGGTAGAGGAGGTGGCAAGTACGGCCTTGGAGGGGTAGTAGACAGTCTTTGGTCCGTTTGGAGGCAACGTAAGATTGATGAGATCTTGGCTGGTACATTACTGGATCTTGCCGTCAGCCAAGGGGACCAAGGAATTGTCAATGGCGAAGCCAAGGGAGTCAAGGATGAGCAACAAAAGCGGAGCCAAAAAGTCTTCTATGGCGCGAATGAACCAAGACTCGGAGGACAGTATATACCGGTCATGCAGAAGAGAAAGACGGATCCCGTGGAGGTTCAAAACGCGAGATGGCTTGCAGCCAAACAGCGGAAGACTGAAAAGGGTGCAGAGCCCAGTCGCATGGAGATGTAGAAAGGAAATTCGGTTGTATGCCATACCTTTATAGAATAGTTCGCCTTTAGGTGTGCTTCAATCAGACATGAGAATGCCCGTTTTTCAAAGGCAAAATAATTACTACCAAACTCCTTCATGTTAAGATTTCGAATCATAAAGACAGTGCCGTGAACCCCTCCAAACCTCTTCCAGTATTGCCCGGTTCGGCAAAAGTTTCTGGTCATATATTGGTTAGGGCCCATCAGTTATCTGTGTAAGAATACTTACAGGGAATACTACAACAACCTCAGGCTCCCCATCTACAATAATTGCTAGGTAAAAGCGGACTTCAAAACCTTTAAAAGCTTCGTGAATCACAATGTCCTGGATCTGAGTGGTGGGAATGAATCGTGTCGAGGCCTTGGAGAGATAGGTCAGGGACGAAGTAGAAGTTTGAATTCCTAAACCGCGTATGACTAGCAGTGATTCCTCTGTACAAGTCCCAGAAGTTAGCATTGAAACCATTTACCGCAACAGCAGCACTCTAGCGTACCCGTATAGCCCTTCCTAAAGACACCATAGATAATAATCGCGCTCACTAGAACGACGACCCAAGAACTGTATGAATCTACACTTCGGGATACAAGTGACCCTAATGGACTCGACCATATTGTATTCCAGCGTACTAAAAATCCATCTTGGTTGAAGAAAGAGTGGCGGAGTCTTGCGATATTGAAGAAAACCACGCAGACGAAGACTAATGCGCGCAGAAGGACTTGAAGATAGTAGAGTATCTTTGCCGGTGTGCTCGTTTGTCTGGAGGCATTGGACACGGTGAACGAGACAGTCGTCGGAGATGGACGTCGTAGTATTAGGCGGCCGGCCATTTATCACTGATTCAAAAATCTGCGACGCTGTAAGCCAGCTTTGAAGCTTTTGATATAAGTTCAATCGCAATATGCACGGGGTTAAGCACGGAGGTCAGTGCTTAGCATTTGTTGTACTAATCCATTTACAGTTTAGTGTAGGCATCTTGCGACCAAAAGGCTGGGCCGCAATACATCATCACGTGTAGCGGGATTCCACTGCTGAGAGCGTCAACCTGATCGCTCAACCACATTACTCTACGTCGTTGATCATGGGCGAGCGTTCAAGGAGCAGATCGCCAGGGAGAAGGCTTGACAGGGAAAGGTCTGACAGGGAAAGGTCTGACAGGGAGCGGCCTAGAAAAAGTGGAGGGGGAGGTTTCCGATGGAAGGACAAACGGCGCGATGGCGACAGCAGACACGATGCAGATGAGCGCAGGTTAAATCGAGGATACAGAGATAGAGAAGAACGGGCAAGATCTCCACGACGTGACAGAGACACGTACAGACCTGAGGATAGGAACAAGGATAGCGATCGTGACCGAAGGCGGCCTGAGGGTGATGAGAGAGAGAGGAAGAAGAAAGAGAAGAAAGAAAAGAAGCCCGCCGTTCCTCAGTCCTCAGAACCCATGATTATTGTGCATGTGAATGATCGCCTTGGCTCGAAAGCTTCAATTCCATGTCTTGCATCGGATCCAATCAGTTCGTTGCCCTTTGATGATCGAGGACTAGAGTTTTGGCAGCTAATATATGTCACAGAGCTTTTTAAGGCACAGGTTGCAGCACGTATTGGACGTGAACCGCATGAAATCCTCCTCAAGCGCCAAGGGGAGCGTCCTTTCAAAGATTTCCTAACCCTGGCCGACTACAGCATTTCTTCGGGAAGCCAGCTTGATCTGTGAGTGATCCTTTCCAAGGCTATCCCTTGTAGCGTGCTATTTGTCGCGCTTCGGAACCTTTTTGTTTCGAGAGATTCCATGCTGACTGTTCTACAGGGAGGTCGGCACTGGTGAATAAATCGTTGTGTACACTATACAGCTTTAGGTACCTGTGAGCAAATTCTTTTTCGACTTCGCCGCTATAGCTTGTGAGGTCTGTCAAGATACATCTGGTATGTCTTTGAGGGTGTATGCTGACTCTGCATCTCATCGTAGGATACCCCTCACAGGCGATTCAAATTGTATCACTGTATCTATACATGGCCTGGGTTTCTTCTCTATTGTGCTTTACCTGCTATCGCAACAAAACATTGGGAATTGGATGTGGAGTAATGAGAATTGTCATGAAAATTACTTTTTTCCGTTTCTTTTCTTTTGCCTCCCACCAGACCGCTGATGCTCTCCGGCACGTTTTCTTTCCAAGTTTCCATGTACCTATTGGCCCAATGGAGACATTGCTCTTCTTGTAACGCAACAGCTAGCACGTTCATGACTGAGGGCGCCTACTTTCTTGCTTGGTTTGCGAGGGGAGTGGCTCACAACTTGCTGTTGTTGTTGTCTTGGAACTACGGGTATCTCTGAAATCCGGAGTCGGAGCTAATATTTTTGTTTTTTTTTTCCTCCCCTCCCACATCTCCCGTCATTTATCTCTCACCCGGCCTTTGCGGGGCGCATCGCCATTTTCCAGTCGTTTTTGTTTAATTTGTGTGCAGCTAGCCGGATGCGGCAGGCGGCATGCTGCAGCCTGGGGCTATTACGGCAGAAATCCGAGGCTTGGAGCACGTTTGGTTCCACCGGCGGAAGAGGCATTTTTTTTCTATCGCGGGACTCACACGACCCTCTACCTCAGTCCTTTATTCAATGTCCTCTCCACTCCATCAATCGGACACTGTTCTTGAATCCCCGCCATGAGGTAGTTTTCTGTCTGTCTTCGCCACAATTTTGTCCATTCATTGTTCCAAGCTTCTTTCAACCTTAAGCTAATCTCACCCATCAATAATCGCCCCTCCAGACCTCCCTCATCGGATATTCCTGGTTTCTCTCCACTCTCGACGCAGACATCCTCTCCATTGCCCATCTATTCTACCGTTTTTCCAAAACCCCATCAACCTGAAGACCCTGCCACCATGGTACGCAATATCGTTGTAATCGGGGGCACTTCCCACCCGCAACTGACTCAGAACATCTGCGGCGTCCTGGGTATCCCGCCAGCAGACGTTCTCCTTTCGAAGTTTTCTGTGGGCGAAACTAGAGTTGAAATCAAAGAATCTGTTCGTGGGAAAGATGTTTACATCATTCAATCTGGTGGTGGAAAAGTGAACGACCACCTCCTGGAGCTACTCATTACCATCTCTGCATGCAAGACCGCCTCCGCCAAGAGGGTCACCGCTGTTCTTCCTCTTTTCCCTTACTCTCGCCAGAGTGATATTCCTTACAATAAGACTGGAGCGCCTCTTGTAAAGTCATCGGTTCCTGGAAAGTCGGACTCCGCAAATGGCTATACTTTCGAGAGCACCCCTACAACCCCATATCCTGGGAAGCCTGAGAGTGGAAGTCTTCTGAATGGTGTTGATAACCTCCAGAAGAGCCTTGCAAAGGCTCAAATAGAGGATATCAGCAACGGCAGTCCTGTGAAGAAGCGCCCGACTAGTGGACTCTCTCGCAGTGAAACTTTAGATTCGCAGCCAGAGAGCAGCAAGGCTGCTGTTTCCAATGGTGCTTTCGGCGAAGACAGCGTGAACAAAATCAACAGTTTCCAACCACGCCCAGGCTACAAGCAGTGGGTGGCTCAAGCAGGCACACTGGTAGCTGATTTGCTCGCCTGTGCTGGTGCCGACCACATCATCACGATGGACCTGCACGATCCCCAGTATCAAGGATTCTTCGATATTCCTGTAGATAACTTGTATGGCAGACCGCTGCTTAAGAGTTACATTCAGCGGACCATCCCCAATTACAAGCAGGCTGTCATTGTCAGCCCCGACGCTGGCGGTGCTAAGCGTGCCACAGCAATTGCGGATTCCATGGGTATTGAGTTCGCATTGATTCACAAGGTTTGTTCTGCATGCTAGTTCAACATTCTTTGTGTTTCCTAATAGTTTATAGGAACGGCGTCCCACACGCATCACGGACCGTCAAAATGCCACTATGATGTTGGTTGGTGATGTGAAAGGCCGTACCGCTATCCTGATTGATGACCTGGCGGATACTTCCAATACCATTACTAGGGCTGCGAAGCTCTTGAAGAAGGAAGGTGCCGCTCAGGTTTACGCTTTGGTGACTCACGGTATCCTAAGTGGGGATGCTATTGATCGAATCAACGCCAGTGCCCTTGACAAGGTGGTAGTCACGAACAGCGTCGACCAGACGGAGCACCTGCGCCAGTGCCCTAAGCTGGAGGTTTTGGAAGTTGGCCATGTCTTCGCTGAGGTAGGTTGGCTTTGATACTTGAAGGAGTTTTGTTGCTAATACGCCGTAGGCTATTCGTCGTGTCCACCATGGCGAGAGTATCAGTGTCCTTTTCCAGTACGACTAACGAATCTATCCAACAATTTTTGATGCGTTTTTTTTTATCTTATCCTTCCTCTTGGAAGGAGCTTTAGCATGAATCCTGAAAACCAAAAAAGGAGTGATGAAAATAACTCATATGCTGAAATGTTTGATTTTGTTGGACAACCCCCAGCATGCTGACGCCCCTTTTCTATATTGGATCTTTTTATGACTATACAATCCCATCATCGCATATCACGTAACTGCGTTGAATGTGTCGACCGATTTATGAAACCAGTAGATAGGCTTCTAGGCCAATCGACCGGACCTTATTTCAGCCCCATTTCAGCCCCTGTCATCCCAAATTTCCATTTGCCGCTCGTTGCGATTGTTGCGATTGCTCAGGCTACTGCGTGACCTTTTCACTGCATATTTCTTGCTCTACAACTGCGGTTCTTCTTGGCATAACACAAAACTGTGTATTATAAGGAGTTTTGGCCCTGACCACGTATCTGCACGGATACACTTGTACTAACTTTCATACAAGCATGACTAACTTACACTCGAGTAGTGGACCATGCAGTCTAAATTTATTGAATGTAAAAGTTGCGACGATTTGAGATTCAAACGTGTTGACATAAGAAATTGATGCTGTATTGAAAAAACTCGATAGTTGTATCGTTTACCTCAAAAACGCAAATCACTACGTTGAACAAACAAAGTTTACATTCAAGATATAAGCAAATGATCAGTTCATCTATACTATACCGCACAAAACGAGATTCCCCAACGCCCTAGGCAAGTAGAAGAGATCAGGAACTGGCAATGTATGCCGGGCGACTTGATGCGCTCGTCACAGAAGTGGATAACTGAAAGCTAGTCACAAGACAGAGATGGGAAAGGGAAAGAGGGAAAGAGATACATAGAATCATATGGTTCGGGGTAATAGGGAAGTTTTGTGAATGCGAATAAATCACATGAATTGAACATTAGGTGGTGCAGAGGAGGGACACTTAGAAGACAGAGATGAAGTTGCCAATCCGCTCTTTCTGGTGTTGTGCAATGCACTCCGCGATCCACGTAACGTTTCGGATTTCCTGTGCAATGTGTGGTTAATTCTGGTGCCTCTCTTACTAAAACAGTTTTGGACTGACCTGTTCCTTCAACCTCATCCATGCGTACACTACCGCCGGGGTAAACTGCCGGGTGAAGACGACCTTGGACAATTCCATTTCCTTTTGGTAGAACATGTCCTCGAGACTCTTTCCATCCGAACCACCACCGAAGCCTGCACCCTGGGTAAGGCCCACAGCATCAAAGAAGGCCTTGTAGTCAGCCGATATGCTGACAGCAAGCGACACGGACTCCAGATCTTCGGCCCGTGAAAGCATCAATGATCCTTCAGGGTAGAGTTTACCGAACTCCGGGTACAGCTTTCTCCGTTCCTGCTTCGAAAGCTCTGTGCCAAACGAGTTCAAGGTGATATTGATCGCACGGCGATCTGCCTCAAACTCTAGAAGTTCAGACATGATCTCTTGTGTCGGAGTGCCCTTGAAATCTGGGTGCGTGTTCACGAACTGGTAGAAGTCCTCGAGGTAGTTCTTGTATAGGGTGTTGCGCACGATCTCGATGTTCAATTCGTCCAGATCCTGGTGGCTGAGGCTGCCCTTGAAGTAGCCGGCCAATGGTGTTTCAATCAAAACAGAGTTATAAAGTTCCTCGATGTTCGTGGCCACACACAGTACGGGCAGGGTCTCGAACCAGCCCAAGGGGTGGCATCGCTCTAGAAGCTCACGGGTATCACGTTCATGTAAAGTACCGGTAATGAGAAGAGCAATATTATCGATCATATAGCCGTAAGTCAGGTACTCGAGAAATCTGGCCGTCGACCCTGTGGCCTGGGTGAGTACATAGCGGAATTCAGCGACCAGCTTATCCGTCATCTTGCCGGCAAGGGCTGAGGTAGAGGGGTTGGGAGGAAGCGCGGCGAGGAAGTCCCCGTATGCGGGGGCGAGCTGGAGTTTGACATCTGCAGCCAGTACTGGGATAAGTATATAGTAGATAAGTAGCGATACGGGTGTGAGCGAACGGACCATCTATGGTTTCGCATTGGGTCAGGTTGTTGTAGTGCTGGCCGGTGAGGAGGCTGTTCCGATACCCTCGGACAATGCCCTCAACATAGCTGTAGAGCATTAGTTCGACGTTGTCGCGAGACCCCAAATATGATACTGAGCCATACATACCCGCTGTTAACGTTAAAGAAGAGACCCTCCATTGTGCGATGACGATGCAGCTCGGGAGGATTCCAAAACCACTCCGCAAGACAGCTGTTGTATGTATCTCCATGTCCCGTCAGTCGCTTCCCGCGTTACGTAAGACGCACCGCCGCACGCACCAGCCACTCAGCCACTCGGATCGCCCTCTCGCTTTTTTCATTTTTTTACTTTAGACTCGAGGTAAAAAATTCCCGCCAGCAGCGAGAAACCGACTTCCCCAAGCACGCTTTCGGTGGTTTCGTCCACGGTCGCTCTCACTCCCCGGCCTATCCAGCATATTTTTTACCTTTATAGCTGTTAGATTAAATATTTTTTGAACCAGCTGGGAATTGAGGCCGTCCACCATGACGCTGTTTATCCTCACTGAAACCAGCGCGGGTTATGCCCTGCTCAAGGCCAAGGACAAGAAGCTTTTGAAGAGAGATGATCTGGCTACTGAGGCTGCCACGGCAGAGGGTGTTTCGAACCTGTAAGTCATTGCTTTCGCTGCATTCTCGTGGGTGTTGTTCCAATATCACCGCACGCGCTCTTGAAGCAAAAAATTTTCCGGTGTGACGGTCCATCTAACACTTTCGTATAGTGTGAAATTGAAGAGTTTCCAGAAGTTCGACAGCGCTGCTACGGCCCTGGAGGAAGTTGCTTCTCTTGTTGAGGGCAAGGTTACCCCTCGTCTTGCCAGTCTTCTTGATGAGGTCAAGGATGAAAAGAAGGTCTCTTTGGCCGTTGCGGACCCGAAGCTTGGTATGTCGATCGAGCCTCTGCGCAGTAGATTTGGTTCAGTTATTGACTAAAATTCGTAAAGGAAATGCCATTGGCAAGCTTCCCGGTCTCGATATTCAACTTATCGCCGACTCAACCACCACTGATATCTACCGTGCTATCCGTGAACATCTCCCCACATTAATTCCAGGCCTCGCCCCTCAGGACATGTCCACCATGTCTCTGGGTCTTTCCCACTCCCTTGCCAGACATAAGCTGAAGTTCTCTCCCGATAAGATTGATACTATGATTGTACAAGCCATTGGCCTGCTGGATGATTTGGATAAGGAGCTCAACAACTATGCTATGCGCGTGAAGGAATGGTACGGCTGGCACTTCCCCGAGCTGGCTAAGATTCTCAACGACAACCTGGCCTACGCGAAACTCGTTTTGAAGATGGGTATGCGCACTAACTGGGAGTCCTCTGATCTCGCCGAGATTCTGCCCGAGGAGCTCGAGGGCTCTGTCAAGGCCGCCGCGGACCGCTCCATGGGTACCGAGATCAGCGAGGAGGATCTGGAGAACATCCAGGCTTTGGCTGAGCAGGTTGTTGGCTTCACGGAGTACCGTCAGCAACTTGCCGGTTATTTGACCGCCCGTATGAACGCCATTGCGCCTAACCTGACTGCTCTCGTTGGTGAATTGGTCGGCGCCCGTCTTATTGCTCATGCCGGTAGCTTGACCAACCTTTCCAAGAGCCCCGCCAGTACTCTCCAGATTCTGGGAGCCGAGAAGGCCCTTTTCCGTGCCTTGAAGACCAAGCACGACACTCCTAAGTATGGTCTCATCTACCACGCATCCCTCATCGGTCAGGCTACTGGCAAGAACAAGGGTAAGATGGCCAGAGTTCTCGCTGCCAAGGCCTCTCTTGGTCTCCGTGTTGATGCTCTTGCCGAGTGGGATGACGATGCTACCGAGGAGGATAAGGCTGCTCTTGGTACGGAGGCTCGGTTCAACCTTGAGAGGAAGCTGGCTGCCATGGAAGGCAAGCCTCTCAAGCCCCGTGGTGTGACCATTGCTCCCAACGGTACACCTGCACAGGCCAAGAAGTTCGAACTCAACGAGGCCAGGAAATACAACGCTGATGCCGATGCTGTTGATGAGCCTTCTTCTGCCAAGAAGCAGAAGAAGCTTGTTGAGGAGGTCCAGGATACCGAGATGGCCGATGCTGATTCTGATGAAGAGGCTGAGTCATCTGATGAGTCGGAAGAGGAATCGAGCAAGAAGAAGTCTAAGAAGAGCAAGGACGCCGACCTTGAGAAGATGGCCGAGAAGGCTGGATTGAGTCTCAAGCGGTACAAGCGCAAGCTTGAGCGCGGCGAGATTCAGTTCGATGCGGAAGGCAACCCTAGCTCGGTCAGCAAGAAGGACCTGAAGAAGGCCAAGAAGGAGGCCAAGAAGGCTGACAAGGGCGAGGAGAAGAAGCGCAAGCGCTCCGACGACAATGAGGACAGCGAGAAGAAACAGAAGAAGAAGAAGAAGAAGGACGAGTAAATCATGTCAAAAAGTTAAAAACTGATGGATCGCTACATTATTGTATGATATCACACTTTGTGGGTTCAATTTCCTGTCATTTGCTTGAACACTTTCTATTTTTTGGGTGGCATTTATAGGATGGATTGGTTCATCTATCCATGGCGCAGCGGTGCTTGTTGGTAAAGGCAGTTAGGTCTAATCTTGATATTATCCATCCATGTTCGTGGCTGTAGTACGGTAGCTGATGTAAGTATCTTTGGACACCTCTTTGGACCTGCTTTCCATGTCTGTCTTCTGTACCACATTCACCTCACATCCTACATCGACTGGCTCCTATTATTTATAGATCTTCCTACAGCCCCTATTTAGCAAAAACAAGACAATGTCTCTTACTCCAAACTCCCTCTATATCGCCCTCTACATCCGCACCGACCCACCAATCCCGGACAACTTCCATTGGGCCCTTTACCTTCATCATCACGATACAGGAACAAAATATCATATCACAAATGAAAGTACCGGTTGGATCGCCGCGCATGCTCCGGAATCCGCCATCTTGAAGTCCTTTCTCTTGGTCGGCCTTATCCGTATCGCAGATTTACCTTCTTCTCAGACTGTCTTGAGCGAAGCAGGCCAGTTGATACGCAGCTACGATGATCAGGTCAATGAGATGGGGGTTACGTGTCGGACTTGGTTGTTGAAAGTACTAGAGCTGCTGAAAAAGAGGGACTTACTTTGTGAGGGTAAGGACTTGGATTTGGGGGCTCTGGAGAGGGAGGTGATGGATTGGGGGAATGAGGAGGCGGGGGATTCAGTAAGGAATGTGCAACCTAGACCTGTCGGGGTGTCGAAGGTCTGTGGGTGAGATCTACGATTTGGTTTATATGGATAAATGCGAGGATATTTCTCTGATTATTGCCGCCATGTTGCTGAAAGGAACAATTAACAACCCCTGTCAGGCATGTTTCCTCCACTATACAGGTAGAATACAGCCAGTTCCTTCCACAAATCTTGTATGCTGCAACAACATTCGTCCTCATGCCCAACTAAGTAAGACACATCCAAAATGCTGCCCAAATGTATCTTTTTTTCACTTCAAGAGACCACCATTGCCATTCGTTTATGCAGAAGCGCTAGGAGCAGCGCCGCTGGCAGCCCCCGTCGGAAGATCGCCCATACCGGCCATGTTCATGCTGAAGTTATCGTTGACCTCACCACCATTCTCGGTCCAGTATCCCTCGGGGGAGAGAGAATCATCTCTCTTAGCGTCGATGCCAATTGAGATCCAGGCGAAGATACCATCTGAGGCATTGTCACCAAGCAGAACATACTCCATGAATGGGTCGGTGGTGTCAGCCTCCGATGCAAGGATGCTATCATCAGAGTTCTTAGTCAACTCTTGCGTGTTGGTCGAGTATGGGGTATTCTTCTCGACTTCAGTGATGAGGTCCTGGTCGAAGAAGATCTGACCAACATGCGAGGAGTGACCGTCGTACATGCCGGCGATAGTACCGTTGGGCAAGATCTTGGTCTCATTCGCGGGGTGGGTAACCACTGTATTAAATTGAGTCGTTAGCAACATGCTTAATCTCCTAGGCAGTGAGTACATCTTCGGTGAGGCCATACCGTGAATGTGAATAGCCCGGCCAGTGTAGTGGCCAGGGAAGATGGACTCAAACCGGACAACACCATCGTGGCCGCTCGGCTGAACACCGCGAAGGAATGTGGTGTCGATGTTGCCGGTATCGTTCGAATTACCGTTGCCGTTCGCGACGACACCAGAGTAAACACCCTAGAGCAATGTTAAAAGTCAGTCACAGATTTTCAACGGCCTGCGGTAGCTAAAACTGGGATTGGTAGATGCACCGTGGCATTGCAGTGCCAGATATCCGTGTAGATGTCAGGGAGAGGGTTGCAGGTGTTCGTATCGATGAGTTGGATGTCCATATAGAGAGGCACACCCTGCTGGTCTTCGGCCACATTCTTGCGGATCAGTTCACCAGCGATGTCTGTCTAAAGTCAGCTAAGTGACACGCAACAACCGTTTCAATAATCGTACAATACGGTCCCTGCGTCACCTCGGGTTGTACAATACATGTACCCTCCGAGCCGAATAGGACACGAGGGTCGGTGGAAGGGTCAACATGAGTCAGTTTGGAGTGATGATCCGTCGCCAGTACAGAGTCCAAGTCCCGTGCTTTGAGATATCGAGCCCCTGAACCTATATCAGCATGCACTCCGTGGCATAAAACTTGCATCTTCGTTTAGAGATCCATGAATATACCGGTATTCAACCCCCTCTGCCTGCGTAACAGCTTCACAGCATTCTCACGGCGAGCAACGTTAAGGTCCTCAACACCACGTGCCTTCAAGCTTGTGGCACAGTGAGCGAGGCTGCGTGACTGAATTGGGGCCTTTTGCAGGAAGTTGGCACGCTCGGCAGCCTCCGCTTCGACATTGTGCCCTGGATGAGCAGACACAATACTTGCTATACTAGCAAGGCCGAGAGCAAGAGTAGAAGCAAGCTGGACCATGGTGACTTGATTAAGGGAGGAGAAATAAGCCTAATGAGAGTTCTTGCGAGTCGGTAGAATTGCGACTGAAAATGAGGATGTGAGCTTTATATGCTCTGCCTCTACAGCACAAGTTAAGATATTGGGTCCGTTCGGCTAACAGCAGAGTTTGGATCTAGTTTAGATACCCACGAATGGTGTCTAGTATATTTTGCATTTGCCGACGGTGCTGCAGTCTGCAGATCTTAGCACTGTTCCCGTTTTACTGCCGGTACCTGGCGTGTACTCCACAAGTGCTTGTGGAACACTGTTTAGGCGCCTACATTTCGAGGAAATTGTTCTTGACGAAGAATGAGAGTACCTAGAAATGAGGTCCACATAGGTGACGTGTTGAATCTTGACCCAACTGGATAAACGAACTGTTCTAGACTACATACTCCTAGGCCATATCACGGACGGTTTCACTAGCTGCAGTAGTACTTGTTCATCACTCGGAGTAAATCGTTATGTATGTTCACCCCGTTTGATATCGCAGGCAACACTATTCCAGTCCGTGTTACTATTGACAAGTGGATGAGATTCATTTGATCGCAGAGTCCCTCTGGTTTTTACTTCCTTCAAGACCACAAGAGCATGTATTGATCTGGACTATATATTTGTAGGCCGTGAGAATGCTACCTAAAGTACGAAAAGCTTAGTGCCGTACACAAAGCATTGCAGAGAATCCCGCTCACTCTACCTGACTTTGTATTATGTTAGTAAAGTACCGCAGGTAATTTGTTGCCTTGCCATTGTAGTCTGTAGCTCGGGAAGTATGGATCGTCTACCCGCTGATGGAACTTCAAGCACTCTGTTAGAACTGTGTCATTGGACTACTAAATACTGTAACCCCAAGCGCTCCAATCAGAGACAATTGTATAGCTCTTTGAGCCTGCATGCGCCGGCCGCAACTACTAGGGTTATATCAGATTGATGGAGGGCCAAACCACGCGCTGAGTCAGCGGGATTCATTTTCTCCGTGATCGACGTCCTACGCCGATCACGGGAGCATCTCCAATCATCTCCAAGTGTTCTTCAGCTTCGCCCACTACGTGATTCGCGAGGTCGGGTATAAATCCTGAATGTTCCTGGAAATGTACCAATCCATAGAAGCCAAGAAATGATTACGCGGTGAACTAATGAAAGCATGAGATGTGGTTTCTTCACGGCTCAGGATAGCCCCACGTTCGTTTGGGGTAGCAACTGGCTTTCCAAAACTTGAATGGGATGAAGGCGCAACCTTATGGCTCAGTCCATGGCTGTTCAAATTGAAGGTGGAAGAAGTCTACGTTTTTGGCTACTATTTTCTCGCGGAAGTTCTTGGAATCATGTGCTATGTGCGAGACCTTGTTATCTATCTCACAGGACTGGGGAAGGGAAAGGTGGAGTTCGACAATCCATAACAGGGATCATATCCGACCTACGCTGGGATTCTGAAGAATGGAGTTCTTGGCAAGAAACCGGAGGCCGTCGGTGCAAGACATTCTGATTCACAGCTTCTTGGAGATGGAGAATTCTGCAGAGGATGGCAGATGCAATGTTCGGGTCGGAGCGGAGTGCACTGAGTACTCCTCGAGAAGTATAAAGGTCCCACGGTCTTTCACACTCATTAAGCTACTCACGCCCTTGGTTATTCATTGATTGTCGTTGGAAATCAAACATGTTCCTTTCAAAGCTCATTTTTGCTGCTCTAGCAGCGACCACTGCAATTGCTCATCCTGGCCCTGACCATGCCGTGCCTCGTGCAGAAATTCAGCGGCGTAATGGGCTAGCCAAGCAATGTGCCAACCACGCAGCGGATTTCAATCGACGCCGCATGGCGAAGAGAGCAATGCAGAAACGCTGGGAAGGTTCGGGTCACAACTCGACTTTCGAGATTACCACAGACGCCCCTTACTACGACACCATCCAGAACGACACTTGTGTCCTCAGTCCCGAGGTAACCCGTGGTCCCTACGCCTGGCCGCGCTCTCAGACTCTACGCCAGGATATGACGGAGGGCCAGGCAGGTGTGCCTTTGTGGCTTGATGTGGGAGTCCTCGACATGGCGACCTGCGAGCCCTTACCGAATGTCCTCGTCGACTTCTGGCACTGCAATGCGACCGGCTCTTACTCCTCGTTTACTCACCTTTCACCCAATACCCCGTTTAGCAAGCTTCTGGATGAACTGAATATCACTGATTTCGAGATTGGTGTTACCGATCTGCATACGGACGATACTACCTTCCTGCGGGGAATGTGGCCCACTGACGAGAATGGGGTCATGGAGATCAAGACTATATTCCCAGGTGTGACCTAACAAGATGTTAAGCAATAGATCTCCGGCTATTAAACACTGATGCATCTGTACTATAGGGTTCTACGTCCAGCGTGCTATTCATATACATGTTCAAGCACACACTGACTGGATTGTCCGAGGAAACGGCACAATTGTTTCCGGCAATACCATAAGCACTGGACAGCTCTATTTCGATGAAGCGCTTTCGCAGAAGGTTATGAGCTTGGAGCCTTACGCCTCACACACTCAAGTCAATCGTACCACCAACGCACAGGATGCTATATTCCCCAAGGGCACTGACGGAGGATTCAATCCCGTTGTATCCGTTGTCCCGGCGGATGGTGAGGATATCAGCAAGGGGATGATTGGATACATTACTATGGGCGTAGACACAGCTGCGATTAAGACTTTCAAGAAGTAATGGTCTACTTCGGATTTAGTCTTCGGGGTTGTCAATATGCAAGGGTTAGCTGGGCTTGTATGGAACTTAGTGGAAGAGGGATCCATTTGAACACCAGCTGCAAAATCAAAAGAGAGAGAAAAAGATACTCAAATGATTCATACGTACGAGGATACTTCGTCTAAATCGACTTACTATAAATTTAGGCTGGGTACTCTTTTCAGTGTGTCCATTGGGGTGGCTCATTACGAATGATCAAACTAGGTAGTAACTAACTATGCCTAAAGTGAGCTGAGTGGGTCATAAAACCAAATTTATCATGTGGAGGTTTTTTCGGTAGCAAACCAGCAGTGGCCCGGTCAGCACCTGGGGGAAACCCACCATTCCCATTAGGCCGTTTGTCGTCCAGTTCCCTCCGGGCAAAGTCAATTGTATTCTTTGCGTTTTTGTATTGTCTTAAAATTATCAGGTTGTTCGATTATACCAGGAGACCTATTATAGCTACCAACTCCATGAGCGGATCTGCCGTCGCTTCACGTGGTGGAAGAGCGCGGACTGCCTGCGATCTATGTCGGCATCGGAGGGTAGGTAAACGGCAACTAAGTTGTGGGGTAATAAACTAGAATCACTAACTATTGACCTTTGCTCCATTGTGCCCAACAGATTGGCTGTGACAGAGCGAAACCAGCCTGCGAAACATGTACTCTTGCGGGGGTGCCTTGCACTTTCACTCCAACAGCGCAGCAACGGAAAAGTGTTCGCGAGTAAGATGCAAGCAGTCATCCTCTCAACGAACTCAATTAACCATGTCATAGAGAGCTGGCCGATGCGAAAGATAGAGTACGACATTTGGAAGAAGCATTGAGGGCCGAGCGAGAGAACCGTCTGAATTCGGACCAATATACGCCTCCTAAAGCTCTTTCAAGCGGAAGCAGTCCTCTTGAAGTCCCTCCCCAATTACTCAGTTCATGGTCAGCCACCAATTATTTGCTTGAATCCCACAGCTTCGATGCTGCGCTATCAAACTTCCGGTGGCATCTCGGGTTCTGCGGCCCTCGCGCCGCTCCTTTTGCTCTAACACCATCCTTCTCCTCCACCGTTTACGAACGGACGGGGTTCGTTCTCAATATTGAAGATTTCTTAAATCAGCTAGCGCAATCATTCAAACTGCAGCATCCAACACATTCAACGAGGACCATTGTTCCGAAGTGGCCTCCACAGTCTCTAATACAGCGTTCGATAGAGTACTTTGCGAAAAACAGACTCTATTCCATTTTCCCTGCTGTCGACTTGGAAAATACACCCATTCATCTCGATTCAAAAGCCCTTGGAAATCCCGACAGCACAACCAGTCCTGCCAACTACGCCTGTCTGGTGGCTTTAACGGCTCTGATAACCCGAATCCGCGGGAATGACCTGGCTTTTGCTGACGCCGACCCTGATGCGTATGTGCAAGCAGTGCTGACTTTGTTACCCGAATTGATAATAGACAATGCCAACATACGAAGCCTTGAAGCTCTCACCTTGCTAGTAAGTGGCTCTCACGGTTCTAAGATCAAAGCCTATCTTTAATAATACTAATTCCAGGTCCTGTACATTGCCCCCCTTGGTCAACCGCGGCCGGCAGGTATTCTACTTGCCATGGCTATACGAATGCTGTATAATATGGGAGCAAACCGAAACAGGGCACCCCCCGATGAGACTTTAGAACAGAGCCAACACCGCCAACACGTGCGAGCTCTGTTTTGGGTGTGCTACTCCATCGACAAAGAAATGTCGCTTCGAGAATGCAAGGCTCCTTTAATAAACGATGCCGACTGTGATCTGCATCTGCCTGCCGCTTATGTCTCGACTTCCTCTAATCGGTCATTCTTTCCAGAGCCTTTATCAACGAAAGAGCTTCTCCTCCCGTCGGACCTTCGTCTTGCCCTAATAAAATCCAAAATACAGCATTTGCTGTACTCTGACCATGGTATAGCCCAGCCTGAAGCAAGGCGGATTCAATACATCCGTGAATTGGATCAGGAGCTGAGTGACATCAAATCGAACTTTCCGGTTACGTGTCAACCGGAAGACGTCTTGGACCGAAGCGTGCCCGATTCCTTACTTCATGATCTCAGTCTACGGGGTGTGAACATACATCTGGAGTATTACTACTGTCTAGCAAAGATTCATGGAGCGAGCAATAATGGAGGTATACCATCTCGTGAGAGCTGGTCCCTACTACCGTCTAGTATGGAGATTTGCCACCAGTCAGCACGGTCCACTTTACTCTATCTCAGTCGAATGCGCCATTCGATAATGCCTGAAACCTTCTGGTTGGTATGACCTCTTTGATTGAGCGTGCATGTTCGACTAACTCTGGGTCCACTCTTGTCTGACAGGATATATGCTCAGCTTCTGCTTACTGCAGTAATCTCTCTCTTTTGGCAACTGATTACCACCTTTCCTCCCTCACCGACTTCCGAGGAAGACCTGCAGATCATAGAGGAGACCGCGGTTATATTCAGTGAACTTAATCGAGATAACCAACAGGCGAGTTGCTTTCCTCCGTTCTACCTCACTGAACATTTCATCCAAAGATTGGTCTTCTTAGCAAGACAGTCGCTCTACAGGGCGGCGAATCAGTGACCATACGCCATGCTAGCGAGTTTCAGTGCGACAAGCATGCACATAACACTATGATAGCTTGACGATTGCCTCTGAGCAACAGTCAACCTTAAGCTATAGTGTACCACGTCATTTGAGCAAAAAACATGTATAAGAGAAGCCTCGAATGTTCTAGCCCGGTGCGGATCATAATCCATGGCTAATGCGGTATGTATTGCAATTTTCCTATTGAGTCTTGTATGAACCCTTTCAGTGTCGTATTCACACAGCTTCACTTGCAGTGGGTCAGATCAAAACATATGATGGCAATGTCACATTCCACAAACAGGTGGGGGAAGAAAAGACCAGGAATTCATCGATCGATGGTCAAGATGACTTGACTCTCTTCTCTCTGATATAGCAGCAATATGCTGTGCACTGCAACAGGCCAATGGAAACTCATACACGGTGCCGAACATAAGCCAGTCTCTATCTCCAGGTTGTGGAACTGGAGCTTATCATGGAAGGCCCGTAGCGCCTCTACCTGCATTAAACCATGCATCTAGCTGTTAACTTTACTGGCCGGGTTTTTCTATCTCTTTATGCTATCCTATCCCGCCCAGTAGACATGTGACTTACAATGAATCAAAACATGAATTTTCAAAAATGCTGTTGATATCTCCGATCTACATACCGAATACCCCTAAGCAGAATGGCCGAAAGGCGGAATCAAATAAAAACAGAATCACACCGCCCGATTCTGCCGTCAATATCTCTTAATTTTCCCATTCCCCTCACATTTTCACTACAATACATATTCCATGAAAGAAATCCCAAACACCCCAAACACACATAAACAATGAGGGTACGCTCCCAATCGCTAGCCCGGACAATTCCACCGCGAATCTAACAGTAAAATCCCAGGTGATCGACCCCCAATCGGCAGTCCTCACCAACATTGAGGTCCTAGCTACCTAACAGCAAACCCGCCACGCCGACCAGCAAACCCACCCCCAAACCTACGACACTGGGTCCCAAGCCCAGACCTACGAGACCACAATACCGTCGTTAAAGAGGTATATACATACATACATACCCTCCGCCTACCTTCTCCAACTTCACAATAGCACCCATTCTACAATAGAACCGAGAAACGAATCTCAACACCCATGCACCAAACCCATGTTTGGGAGAGATAGAGAGAGATAGAAAAGCTAATATAGTCAGATCCACAACTATGTCTCCCGCCTCTCACCCCACCTCTACAAATACCCAAAATACACCCACCAAAGCCCCGAACAGCTCCAACAACTAGCCCAATCGCAATCCCAGACCGATACCCCGGCCGTCCCGCTCATCCAATCCAACGCACCGACGCCCATGGACATCGCGCTCCGGGATCTGATTACCCAGTTACAGCCCTACGGGTTAACGAAGGGCGAGGTACTGATGATTGTTAATCTGGGTGTGGGGATGCAGGATGCGCCTGCGGGGGCGGGTGAGGATGGACAGGAGGAGGAAGGGGGAGAAGAATCTGGGGAGGGCGAGGGCGAGGCTGTTAATGGGAATGGGGACGGGATGGATGTTGATGTTAATGGGGAGGGGAACGCCGAGGGGGAGGCCGAATTGGGGGAGGAGGATTATGGAGCGCTTGCGCTGTTGGATACTGTTATTGAAGAGAGGGAGGAGCGGTTCAGTGATGAGGATGTGGTGGCTATTCTGG